>NC_143489.1:60751160-61051160 GCF_027475165.1 Benincasa hispida
CTAGTGTTGCAACGCTGTGGTCTTCACCAAGTACAGTGTTGCAACACTCAGACGTAGTGTTGCAACGCTACTTAGGCAGAATGCAATCCGCTAGCTGCTACTTCATGACCTGGCTTGCTTCAATCTCCAAATTACAGCTTAAATCGGACTCTAATGACTCCAAATAAATTACAGACTCTAGAGCACACATATAATTTCATCAAACAAAAGTTAATTACAAATTTAACTTGGAAATCAA
Organism: Benincasa hispida; assembly: GCF_027475165.1. Lineage (NCBI taxonomy): Eukaryota > Viridiplantae > Streptophyta > Magnoliopsida > Cucurbitales > Cucurbitaceae > Benincasa > Benincasa hispida. The sequence continues at coordinate 60,751,399 of NC_143489.1, forward strand.
GGAATCTAATGCCAAAGCTCAAAAAACCATCCATATCAGTCTAAACATGCAACTTCAGAAATTCACCCACCAAAACTCAAATTAACATTAATTGAGTGCTTAAATCATGCTCTGATACTAATTGATGGGATATACTAGCATGCAACTGAAGCAAAAAGAATTAATAAGCACTATAATTACATTTAATTTGAGTTCTAAAGCATGCATTTTCAAAAAATACATAAGTGGGTTTCATGTTACATACCTCTAGATTAATTCTTCAATTCTAAGCTGCTCTTCACTCCAATTCAGCTCCAAATCAACCATGAACCACCAAGAGATATTCTCTACTATTCTCAACCTTGAATTTGAATGTGGAACTTAGATTTTAGTGAATTTATGAAGGTAAAATGTGGGTTTTAGGAGGAAGAAGAATAAGTGCATAAAATCAAAATTTTCAACTCTAGTTCATCATTTTCTTCTTCAAATCTGAGAGTTTCTATTGAATCACAGCATGCAATCACCTTCAATCTGATTGATGGCCAGCAGCTACTTCCCAATTCAAGTGGAAATTGTGTGATTGTGCATGAGAAGCACCTCATGCTTGAAGGTGAAAGTGGGAAAACCCATTTTCTCCATTTTTTCAAAAATACAAATTTCCAATTTAATTAATTCCAAATTAATTAAATTCAACATTTCAATATTCAATTTCTCAAATTGAATTAATTTGAGTCATGCCTTGAAGGCAAAATGACTATATTTATAAATCATAAAACTACTCACTTGACACTAAAATATTATTAATTTATTTATGAACATGTTTTATGTTTAAAAAAAATGTATAATTATTATTTTGTAATAGTATATAATTTAAAACACATAGTAATGCCTATTTTAATTTCTAAAGAACCTGAATTGTGTTTATAACATGACATAATATATTTCTATATGTTATTATCTTTATTTAATATAATTATGTATTTAAAGATAGTTTGAAACCATAAAACAAAATGTGTTAGCCAACTAGACAAAATTAATTTTTCACCTCACACTGGTTGAACTCAAAATAGTGATAATAAAAAAAACATAAAGACTAAATTATAAAAAAATGTCCATAAACTTTGAACTTTATGTTAAAAATGTCCTTGAAGTTTCAAAAGTTTTAAAAAATACCTTAAACTTTCAAAAGAGTTTTTAAAAAAATATCTTTACCGTTAGTTTTGGATGGACACGGTTAATATTTTGTTTCAAAATACCTATGAAGTTCAAAAAGTTTCAAAAATACCCTTCAAATTTAAAAAAAGTTTACCCTTATTGTTTATATGTAAACAAAAACCATTCATATTTCATTGCAAAGATAACTATAAAATTTCAAAATAAGATCAAATAAAATAAAAATAAAAATGCTCCTATTGTAGTATAGTGCTCAATCTATTTGAAGTTTTCTTAAGTTCGAAAAGAACCATTTCTAAAATAAATTATATAGATATCCTGATTTATTTTTTGATATAGTGTTGGGCTTGATATGCGGAAAATGGGCTGAAAGAAAGACTGAATTACTAAGTGTTTTGGGCCTTGAGTGAATGATGGCCCTTAAACGAATACCATATACCACCTTGTTGCTTCACACGAACACAAAACCGCGTGCTAAAAGTAGAATCCGTGTGATGAACGATCTCAGCCTTACACTTTGATGGCTGAGATTGGAACTTCAATCTTCTGCTGGAAATGCCCTTCGAATGACTAATCTTTTTTTTTTTTTTTTCTTTTTGTAGAGAAAGAACGAGAGAAAAAGAAAAGAGATGATCACCAGGAGGCTGCCAGAATTTGCAGAGGTGAGGAGTCTTCAATCGTCTAGGTGATGGGAGGTAAAGCTGGGGTCGTCTAGACGATAAGGCACGAGTCGTCTAGAAGATGAAGGCTTTACTGAAGATCGTTTAGACAAGGTCGTCTAAACGATGGTCATCTACACGATGAGGCTTGCAGAAGTAAACGATCGTTGGCTAAAAGCTAGATGATCGTTTGCTAAAGCTACACGATCGGTGGGTCAGGGGTATACGATAAAAAAAGACGATAAGAATAAGAAGAACACGATCGTTTACGTGGTTCGACCAAGGGAGGCCTACGTCCACGGAGAAGCTGACGAAGTTTTTTATTCAAGATTGCTTCAAGATAAGTGTAAGCACTCAATTATAATATGTTCTCTCTTACTGTACAAATTAGTTATACAAAGTATTTAAAGGTAGCTTGATTTGTAACTAATTCTGTAACTGAATGAAGTTATTTTCACTTCTGTATTAACAATCTCCACCTTGAAATGAACTTCATGCTTTCTTCAGCTTCTCTGATCTGACTGTCTCTTTGCTTTAATCTTTGTCTCTCAGCTCAAACCCTATTATATCAAGGCACTTCTGGAGTTTGAGCTGAGTGACTGTTTTTGTCAACATATTGGAGACATTCTCTGAGGTATGAACTTTTAGAACTTCAATCTGTTTAGCTTCTATCTGTTATCGTATGAAATGATATTTCACATCTATATGTTTTGTTCTGTTATGGTACTATGGATGCTTTGACAAAAGAATTGTACTCTGATTATCACAAAAGATCTTCAATGTGCTTTGTTTAATTCCGAAGTCACTTAGGAGACCCTTTAGCCATAGGCCTTCCTTCACTGTTTCTGATAGTGTTATGAACTCTACTTCAGTAGTAGAAAGGGCTACTACTGATTGTAAGGTAGCCTTCCAGCTTAGGACACACCTTCTAAATAGGAAGATATACCCCGATAATGACCTCTGCTTGTCTAGATCTCCTACATAATCTGAGTCTACATAACCAACCAGCTCTGGTTCACTGTCTGATAACTGTTGGTACTTTTGTTTAGCATTAGTAGTACCCTTTAGGTACCTCATAATCCACTTTGTAGCCTCCCAGTGCCTCTTACCTGGATTAGCCATGTATCTACTCACCAGGCTAGTAGCATAGGCAATCTTAGGTCTTGTAGACACCATTAAATACATTAAACTTCCCACAACTTGGGAATAAGGAACTGTTGACATGATTTGGTAATGCTCAATGTCTGAATCTTTAGGTGAATTCTCTGCTGAGAGTTTGAAATAGTTGGCTATAGGAGTAGTTATTGCTTTTTCCTTTGTCATCTGATACCTTTTTAGCAATTTAATGCAGTATTGTGACTGATCAATGTTTATAATACTTATTTTTCTGTTTCTAATAATGTCAATGCCAAGTATTCTTGTTGCATTTTCCATTTCTTTCATTTCGAACTCTGATTTCAGTAGTTCTTTTACTTTATTCAGCTCTTTCATTGTTGCTCCAGCTAGAAGCATATCATCCACATATAGTAGCAAGTAGATAGGATGAGTACAGGACTCTATATTTATATAAACACAACTGTCATAGAAGCTTCTATAGAAACCATTCTTCTGAACAAAGTCACTAAACCTTTTGTTCCAGCATCTTGGGGACTGTTTGAGGCCATTATAGATTTTTTTCAGTAGGCACATATAATCTTCCTTCCCTTTGACCTCATACCCCTTTGGTTGGCTCATGTAGATAACTTCCTCTAGGAAGCCATGTAGAAAAGCTATTTTGACATCTAGTTACTTCAGCTCTAGGTTATTTTGAGCTACAATCGACAATAATAATCTGATAAAAGTCTGTTTTACCACTGGAGAAAAAATCTCATTAAAATCAACACTTGGCCTTTGTGTAAAGCCCTTAGCAACCAACCTAGCTTTAAATCTAGGTCCTTGATCATTAAAAAAACCTTCCTTCAGCTTGTACACCCATTTGGATGCAATTGGTTTGCATCCTTTTGGCAAAGTTGTTAACTCCCATGTGTTTATTTCTCACTAGTGAGTCAATCTCTTCATTCATAGCTTCTATCCACATCTTAGCTTTAGAACAACTCACTACTTCCTCAAAGGTTGAGGGTTCTACATTATTAGACAAATCAGAAGCATTCAAAGCTAAGTAGTCTTCATACTTTGATGGTGGGACAATGTTTCTTCTCTGCCTATCTCTTGCTAGGTTGTAACTTCTCAACTCTGGTTCTTCTTGCTCAATATCAATAGTAGCATCTTCTACTTCTTCTTCTAGATGAGGTAGTTGATCAAAGTATGATTCAGAGCTTAAAGGATAAGAAGTAGGAACTAGAATTTGCAACACCTCAATTGTATCACTCTTCTCTTGAGGTGTTGAAACATTAGGGTTAGTTTTCTGCATATACATTTCATCTTCTCTGAAAATTACATCTCTACTAGTTATGCATATTTTCTCTATAGGGTGCCACATTCTAAACCTCTTAACACCTTCCGTGAAGCCCAAAAACATACACTTCACAACTCTGGCAGCTAGTTTCCTTTTACTCTGATGAACAAAGCCAATGCAGCCAAACACCCTTAGGTTATTCAAGTTAGGTGGCTGTTTGGTCCATCTTTCTTCAGGGGTTAGAAGGTTAAGAGATGCATGAGGGCATCTATTTAGTGTATAGACTGTATAAGAGGCTGCCTCTGCCCAAAACTTCTCAGGTAGTATAGTATCAGATAGTAGTCTTCTCACCCTCTCTAATATTGTTCTGTTTAACCTCTCTATTATTCCATTTTGCTGGGGTGTATACCCAACTGTCTTATGTCTAGATATGCCATGCTGTCTGCAATAAACATTGAACTCTTCTGCACAATTCAAGCCCATTATCTATTCTAAGACACTTAATCTGATAGTTAGACAATTTTTCAACCATAACCTTCCATTCTTTAAACTTTTCAAACACTAAATCCTTAGATTTAAGGAAATAGATCCAGCTCTTTCTTGAGTAATCATCAACAAAAGTTAGGAAATACCTGGCACCACTTAATGATTGAAAAGGTGAAGGACCCCATAAGTCTGAATACACATAGTCAAAGATGGCCTTGGTTGTGTGCTGAGCCTTCACAAAGCTCTGCCTAATAGCCTTCCCTATTACATAATGTTCACAAAAGGAAAGGCTCTGGTGAACTCCCTTAGGTAGAATACCTTGGTTGGCTAGAGCTTGTAGACCTTTGGCACTAATGTGTGAGAGTATTTTATTCCATAGTTCTCCTTCAGTAGGCTAGTTTTGAGTCATAATCAAAGCTGAGTGTACCTGATGAACTCCTTGCACTGCATACACTCTATTTATCTTCACCACTCTAAGGATAGGCTTACTGTTCTTCAAAACTTCACAGTAACCTTCCTTGCCTCGGTATTCACAGCCAATAGAATCAAGCATGCTTAGTGAAATTAGATTTCTCTTCAGCTTAGGCACATGTCTGACATTTCAGCTTGACTGTTCCATCTTCTAGTTTCAATGAGACTGAACCAATCCCAACCACTGGACATGAGTTATTGTTTCCCATGTAGACTGATCCTCCATTCAATTCTCTGTAAGTACTAAACCAGCCTTTGTGAGGTATCATGTGGAATGAACACCCTGAATCTAGAACCCAATATAGGTTCTTATTTACTTCTTCTTCTGCCCTGCAATTAGATGTAGCCAAAGCATCAGAATAAAACTAAGAGTCCTCAAAAACTGAGGTTTCACCTGACAGATTTGGATGGACTTTGGGTTATGGCTGAGATTGCTTATTTTTCTGCTCATTTTTCCATTTTATTGTTCTGCAATCTTTGATTAAATGCCCAAGCTTTTTACAATATTTGCATATGACCTTGAACTTCTCTTTTCCTCCTTCATCAGTTGAGCTCTGTTTGCCTTTCTTCTTGTTGTTCTGTTTTGACTTCCCTTTAACAAACAAGCCTTATGCACTAGGCTTGTCTTCTTTGCTTGAAATGAGCTTCATTTCTCTGATTTTAAGGGCAGAAATTATGATATCAGTAGTAATGGAATCTCTCCCATATTTTAAGGCTGTCTTCACTTCTCTATAGGATTCTAGTAATGAGTTAAGAAGCACAAATGCTTCATTGTCTGCCCCAATTTCTTTTCCTTGAGTCTCAAACTCAGTAGTAATTCTCTTGAAATCATCTAGGTTCTCTGTTAATGACTTTGATGCACTCATTTTGAATGTAAAGAACCTTTCCCTTAGGAAAAATTTATTAGGCAGATTCCTTGTCTCATATAGCTCATTTAATTTGTTCCACATCTTGTAAGCTGTCTCCTGATCAATTACTTGTCATAGGACATTATCAGACAAGTTCAAATCTAGTGTTCCATGGCTCCATATTTTATTTTTCTTCTTCTGTTGCTGTGCTTGGCAGCTTTGCTGGATCATCTAGGGCCTTGTGTGCCTTCTGCTGTCCCAAGATAGCCTTAATTTTGGCCTTTCACAAACCAAAGTCACCTTTTCCATCAAATTTCTTAATGTCATACCTTGCAACTGCCATTTCTGCATTGAAATTCGACTGAAAGACTCCAAGATTATTACTTTTTTTACTCTTGACTAATCTTGAAGCTTTCTTGCAGGCTCTGATACAACTTGTTGGGCTTGATATGCGGAAAACGGGCTAAAAGAAAGACTGAATTACTAAGTCTTTTGGGCCTTGAGTGAACGATGGCCCTTAAACGAATACCAGATACCACCTTGTTCTTCACACAAACACAAATCCGCGTCCTAAAAGCATAATTCGTGTGATGAATGATCTTGGTCTTACACTTTGATGGCTAAGATTAGAACTTTAATATTTTGCTGGAAATGCCCTTCGAATGACTAATCTTTTCTTTTCTTTTTGCAGAGAAAGAACAAGAGAAAAAGAAAAGAGGGATCGCTGGGAGGCTGCTGGAATTTACAGAGGCGATGAGTCTTCAATCGTCTAGGCGATGGAAGGTAAAGCTGGGTCGTCTAGACGATAAGGCACGAGTCATCTAGATGATGAAGGCTTTACTGAAGATCATCTAGACAAGGTCGTCTAAACGATGGTCATCTACACGATGAGGCTTGCAGAAGTAAACGATAGTTGGCTAAAACTAAACAATCGTTTGCTAAAGGTACACGATCAGTGGGTCAGAGGTATACGATAGAGGAAGACGATAAGAAGAAGAAGAACACGATCGTTTACGTGGTTCGGCAAAGGGAGGCCTACGTCCACGAAGAAGTTGACAGAGTTTTTTATTTAAGATTGCTTCAAGATAATGTAGTCACTCAATTACAATATGCTCTCTCTCACTGTACAAATTAGTTATACAAAGTATTTAAAAGTAGCTTGATTTGTAACTAATTCTGTAAGTGAATGAAGTTCTTTTCACTTCTGTATTAACATATAGATATTCTCTTTGATTTTTCAATTTCTACACCAATTTTCTAAGCAACTAAAACTCTAAGTTAAAACATTAAACTCCACATAATCTCACAAATTTTCAAAATCAAAATCCCCCCTTAAATCATACCAAAATGACAAATAGGTAAATAAAAAAAATATTTAGATATTAACACACACTCTCAACTACTAGTATACGACTTTGTTAAAATATTTAAGTTCTAAAATACCTTGGTGCTTCCATTGTTCTCATTTCTTCTTGTAGTCCACACACCATAATTATGGACAATTTTATTTATTTAATTATTATTTTTTTAAATAAACAAATGTCAAACAATTAGAAAAGAAAAACATAAGTAAGAGAATATTGAAGAAGAGAGGTAAGAAAAATGATAAAAATAGAGAAGTAAAATAGTATTAACGATTTTTCATATACTAACACTAACGATCTATTTTAAACTTTTTTTTTTTTTTTTTTTATAGTTTAAGGATATTTTTTTTAAACTTTGAAAGTTCAGACATATTTTCCATAAAAAACAAACGGTTTCCATCTAACGGTATGGTTATTTTTTAATTCATTTTCAAAGTTTAAGGTTATTTTTAAAACGTTTGAAAGTGAAATGATATTTTTGACATAAAGTATAAAAAATAGAAGTATTTTGTATAATTTAGCAAAAAAATAAACCGATTTAAAGATTTGTCCCTTATGCATCAATGGTAAATAAGTGCCCATAAAAGGTGAAAGAAAAATATAGTTTTAGGCTTTTTGTTTCTTCTACAATAATAGAAAACTAACGACAAAAACAAAAATGAAAAAAAAAAGATTTTTTTTTTCAAAGTTCAAATACAACTTTAAATGTTACTAAATAAAAGTCTAATTTTCTCCTTAATCAAATTACCTGACAGTGTGTCCTCCAACCACAAAGCTAGGAACATGCGGCTGATGAACATCAATCCGGTTAGTCGCTGCCACGAACGGCGACCACATAGTAGAAGCTTGGTACTCCGTTCCCTCAGCCTTAGGCATAACAGAAACTTGAAGGTCTTTAAATTCCATCAACACCATATCATCATGATCCACCGTCGTTTCAACACCCTCAATTGGCCTCAACCAAACATTCACCGTTGATTTCTTATAGAAAAACAAAACCTCCACAACCCTTTTCGTCTCACTTTGGGTCTGTCCGTACCACCCAATTATAAAAACAGGGGAAATTTGTACGGATGACCCAATTTTTGGATCCAAAATGTCAAATGACCCATTTTTTAAAAATAATGTTAATTGACCTTCTGCTTAAGTTATCACGATATGAGATAACAGAAATGCCCCTCTAGCCTATACGAGTGTGCTCAAACTCAAAGGTTGTCTCACTCCGCTCAAAATTATCGTGCAAGTGTCGTTCAATCTCGCTCTGCAAAACCATCATCAATCTACTGCCGTAATTGAAGTTCTCTATTAGGTTAATGAATTTAATTTTTGTCTTCCATGTTGTGTTGCGTCTGTTTAGGTTGGTTTCGTTTGATCGGTTGTCACGTTCATAACTGGTTTCGAGGTTTAATTAGTCGCGTCTGTTTTTTATTTTGGGTTTTGATGTGTTCTGCATTGGTTGAGGACGAAGAAGATATAGTTAGAGTCAGACAAGGTAGTGGATGAGTTTTGCGAGAGCAAGATGGGCTAGAGCGAGACGGGCGAAAGCGAGATGGGCTAGAGCGAGACGAGCAAAAGCGAGATGGGCTAGAGCGAGATGACCAAAAGCGAGATGCGCTAGAGTGAGATGAACGAAAGCGAGATTGGTGAGAGGAAGATTCGCAAGAGCGAGAACGAGACTTTAACAGTATGTTTTGTTAGTGATTTTTTCGTACGAACCTGTTAACTGATAATCTGAATGTTCATACAATGTATGAGTAATTTAAGATGTCAAAATCTTTGAAAATTCGTGAAGTTGATAGGTTTCTCAGGCAAGTAACGTGTCTGGCCCACGTTGCCAATGCCAACAAGATTGTAAAGCAGAAGCTTCTCGGAAGGCAGTTAGAGATGTTCAAGAAAACAGTTTTTGGTCGCTTTGTAGACATTGAACTTGTATTCAAAAACCCACTAAACCACCATATGTTATTAAAGGAAGTGAAGAAGTCAGGAGTGGACTCGATTAGTTTTTTTTCAGAGGAAAGGTCGTCACATTTTCGAAGGATGACTTTTTATTGATCACGGGTTTGTGGCGGTCTCCTACGCGAGTTGTACGGAGTGAGAAGTCCTCGCAAGAACTTTTTACGAGGTACATTGGTAATCAGCCGACCTCAGACGCATTCCACTTGAATTTACTTGAAGAAGAATAAAAACAATTGGTATTTGAACATGACGATGATACTGTGGAAATTACCCTAGTATATTACACAGAGGTTGCAATGATGGGTAAAAACAAGCAAAAGAATGTTGTTGATCGTACTCTATTTGACGATGTTGAAGACATAGATAACTACAACAATCGTACTCTATTTAACGATGTTGAAGACATAAATAACTACAACAATCTTGATTGGGGTACAATTATTTGGTAGAGGACACTCAACGCCCTGAAGACTGCACTGAACAACAAGGTTGGTTTATACAAGGAGAGGGTGAGGGGAAGTAAAAACTATGTTATGAAGTACTCGCTTCGTGGATTTCCCCAAGCATTCCAGGTAGATGTTCCTCAATTTAACTTTATCTTTGGTTTAACATTAACATAGTTATAAATTTGAGTTGTTTGGATTTAGGTGTGGACGTACGAGATCCTATCATCAATAGCAAGGAACGTTGCCACTCAAAAGAGCAAGGTAGCTGTGCCTCGTATATTATGGTGGTCATGCTCCCACTCGGTGTCATTCAAAGCACTCAAGAGAGACATTTTTGAATCTCAAAATGTAAGTGTAATCTATGTAGCCAAAATATGTTTATTCGATAGTTAAATGTATATTAACCATCTTACTGGGTTTCTTAATGCAAAAAAAAAGTCAAAAAGAGTCTTGTCATGTCCGATGCTGAGAAGGAGTTTCGGGACACCCCAATTGATAGATGGGCCGTAAGACAAGCACACTTTGACATCAAAAGTTCAGAGAGCTCTAGTAGTTCAAAGAGTGGCAGTAGTTCAGAGAATAGTTCAGAAGATGAGGAAGGTGAACAACAGGGTAATTCAGAAGGTGAAGTGAGGGACGACGAATCTGATGGGGACCAAAACATCCACTAGCCTACTTACACCCCTAGCGAGTATATGTTTCATGATGTGCTGGTGGGTGACGTACGTCCTGAGCCTGAGGAGGAGTGTTCTGTCCTACGGAGCATTGACAGCTCAATATCGAGCTTAGATGCCCGTGTATCGAACCTAGAGACAGACATGAGAGACATGAAAGCACAATTGCCAACTATCTTGTCTCTATTACAGTCTATGAAGGGTTCCACAGTGTTTGAAGCGACGAGGCCTCCCACTTCATAGACAGGCCATGATGCTAACATGTCCTCCATCCCGACTCTATCTCAGTCACCCACCCAACCTGTATGTAGGTCACCTACCCCACCTCTATCTATCCCACCTACCCCATCTCCACCTAAGTTACCTATCCCACCTCCACCTAAGTCACCTACCCCACCTCCACCTAAGTCACCGATCCTACCTCTACCTCTTAATTCATCTGTACAGCTTGATATCGTGACCTCCTCTAACACCTTATATCTCGATTCACAGGTATGATCATTATATGATTAAAAAATTTCTTTCTTTATATTTTTTATTCAACATGTTCACCATTTTGTTATATTTCTGTAGGTTATAGTTGAGAGTAGAAAAACAACACGTAAGAGAAAGGTCGTTGATAAATACACACCTCCCATTGAACTAAAAAAGAAAATAACAAAAGAGAAGGAAATTAAGGTTCAACTTCCTTTAGATCGTCCAAATATTAAGTACCCTCTCCCTAGGGTACCTACGATACAATTTAAAGCGACGATCCAATACTCCTTGGAGCATGAGGTTCCAGTTGCTATATTCAAGGAGATGGTGAACTGGATTGCCGATAAGAATATGGAAAACGAGGTTCAAGAAAATGCAGTTCAACCATTATCCAAATCCTTTTTTCAGGAATTGACTGAACCAAGTTCATGGGTTGAGTGTGACGTAAGTTTACGATCCTTGTCCTTTTTACCAAGTACATACAGTTTACTCCCCTCTCCTAATGTATATCTTGTTCTTGATGCAGACCCTAAATATCCTATTTAAGTTCATGAAAGGTAAATTCTATAGACAACCAGACATGTGTATGACTCGCTTCACCATCTTGCCAATTAGAATAACAGTAACCATTTACTACAGTTTTGAATAGGAATACGTTGGTTGACTATTATGTGTTATTAATGTTCTTTTCGCCGTGTAGAGTCACCTAAATTCTCAAGATGGGATCTACAAATATATTAAGAACAAGTCGACTTTGGATGCTGCCGTAGCATGGGGGATGAAATGTTACCGGATTATGTCATGGGTAAATTCGATGTCAAGTGGTCAGATGTGGACTTCGTATATACGACAACAAACATCGATCAACATTGGATGTTGATAGCATTCGATCTAAATAGAGACCAGTTGTTCGTATTTGATTCACTACCATCCATGACATCGAAGAAGAAGCTGGAGTCTTTCCTTGAGCCGTTGACTTACACCCTACCATCGCTTCTTCACTACTGTGACTTGAAACGTTGGAAGCCAGACATCAAAACATCTCGTTGGAAGATATCTCAACCTACCTCTACGAATACACAATATGGGTTGTTAGATTGTGGAATATTTGTTGTGAAATTATTAGAACATTTAGTGACTGGTAATGCCCTATCTGAAATAACTCAGGATAAGATCACTGACTATAGGATGAAATTGGCATGTCAATTGTGGACAAACACTCCATATTATTGACGTACATGTATATTATGTATATTATTTATGTAATTTTACTGACATGTTATTTAAATTGTTAGTGTAGAACTACCATGAATATAGGAGATTCATTCATGAATAGCCAATAAGTTAAATTAAACTTATAAAAGGGAGAGCGAAATAAGCAAGACATCTGAAGAGATTCATGAATAGACAAACTTTAGAAATCAAACTTATAAGTGAGACATTTTAAAAGGGATTCCAAGTGATAGCGAGATTAACTAGAGCGAGATTCACGAGAGCGAGATGTTTCCAAAATGGTTCACGAATAGCCACAATTTAATTACACTTATAAAAGGGAGAGCGAGATAAACGATACATCTGAAGAGATTCATGAATAGACAAACTTTAGTAATCAAACTTATAAGCGAGAAATTTTAAAAGGGATTACAAGTGATAGCGAGATTAGCTAGAGCAAGATTCACGAGAGCGAGACGTTTCCAGAATGGTTCACAAATAGCCAACAATTTAATTACACTTATAAAAAGGAGAGCGAGATAAACGAGACATCTGAAGAGATTCATGAATAGACAAACTTTAGTAATCAAATTTATAAGCGAGACCTTTTAAAAGGGATTCCAAGTGATAGTGAGATTAGCTAGAGCGAGATTCACGAGAGCGAGACGTTTCTAAAATGGTTCAAGAATAGCCAACAATTTAATTACACTTATAAAAGGGAGAACGAGATAAGCGAGACATCTGAAGAGATTCATAAATAGAAAAACTTTAGTAATTAAACTTATAAACGAGAAATTTAAAAAGGGATTACAAGTGATAGAGAGATTAGCTAGAGCGAGATTCAAGAGAGCGAGACATTTCTAGAATGGTTCACAAATAGCCAAAGATTTAATTACACTTATAAAAGGGAGAGCGAGATAAGCGAGACATCTGAAGAGATTCATGAATAGACAAACTTTGTAATCAAACTTATATGCGAGACATTTTAAAAGGGATTCCAAGTGATAGTGAGATTAGCTAGAGCGAAATTCACGAGAGCGAGACGTTTCCAGAATGGGCCAACAATTTAATTACACTTATAAAAAGAAGAGCGAGATAAACGAGACATCTAAAGAGATTCATGAATAGACAAACTTTAGTAATCAAACTTATAAGCGAGACATTTTAAAAGGGATTCCAAATGATAACGAGATTAGCTAGAGCGAGATTCACGAGAGCGAGACGTTTCCAGAATGGTTCACGAATAGCCAACAATTTAATTACACTTATAAAAGGGAGAGCGAGATAAGCGAGACATCTGAAGAGATTCATGAATAGACAAACATTAGTAATCAAACTTATAAGTGAGACATTTTAAAAGGGATTCCAAGTGATAGCGAGATTAGCTAGAGTGAGATTCACGAGAGCGAGACGTTTCCAGAATGGTTCACGAATAGCCAACAATTTAATTACACTTATAAAAGAGAGAGTGACATAAGCGAGACATCTGAAGAGATTCATGAATAGATAAACTTTAGTAATCAAACTTATAAGTGAGACATTTTTAACAGGGATTCCAAGTGATAGCGAGATTCACGAGAGCGAGACGTTTTCAGAATGGTTCACGAATAGCCAACAATTTAATTACACTTATAAAAGGGAGAGCGAGATAAACGAAACATCTGAAAAGATTCACAAATAGAAAAACTTTAGTAATCAAACTTATAAGCGAGACATTTTAAAAGGGATTCCAAATGATAGCGAGATTAGCTAGAGCAAGGTTCACAAGAGCGAGACGTTTCCAGAATGGTTCACGAATAGCCAACAATTTAGTTACACTTATAAAAGGGAGAGCAAGATAAGCGAGACATCTGAAGAGATTCATAAATAGAAAAACTTTAGTAATCAAACTTATAAGCGAGACATTTTAAAAGATATTACAAGTGATAGCGAGACTAATGAGAGCGAGATTAGCGAGAGCGAGATTGACGAGAGCGAGACGTTTCCAGAATTGTTCACGAATAACCAGCAATTTAATTAACCTTATAAAAGGGAGAGTGAGATAAGCGATACATTTGAAGAGATTTGTGAATAGACAAGTGGCACATAGAAAATTACAATTTTGAGGATTCGTGAATAGACAAGTCGCACATAGACAATTACATAGACATGTGGCACATAGACAATTACAAAGACAAGTGGCACATACACAATTACAATCGACTGACTTTTGAATCATTTTGATTAGAATCAGTAGGTCGCCCAGACGTGAGCGGTTCCCTGCAGTTTTTCCGGTTGTGCCCGTAGTTCCCACACCTACCACATTTTATTTATCTGTGTTGTTCTCCTCTTGGTGGTATTCTTTGTACTCTTCGTCGCCCGACCTATACCACTATTTGTGGAGGTGCAATATGCTTTTCCACATATCCCAGAGGCCTCTTCCATTTAGATGTGATCGAGTGGATTTACGAGCTTTGCATAAGCAGCCATGAGGGAGTCAATGCTATAGAATGGACTGCATAAACCATGGATGTGGATGTTTCGTTCTCGCGCAGCCACAATTGCATGCGAACATGGGATACCGAGTGAGTCAAATTCCTTGCATGTGTATTCCTTCGTATGGAGGTTCACAATACCGTCTAATCGATTGTCCCGCACATGGATCCCATAACAATCAGTCGGCTCAACTAGATATCGTCTGCCCTTTTCACATTTAGTTGCTAATCGATTTTCACAGTAGTCTGAGTGTGACGTCATTCGAGATGCCCAATAATTTCTTCGTTCATAAAACCATGACTGGATGAGGCCTCGAACATGTTCCAATAAGCACATTATGGGCAACTGTCGATATTCTTTGGTCAATGAATTGAAACACACTGCACTATTGGACGTCATGTTATCGTATCTTCGTTCTGTTTGGTAAACACGTGCCCACCTTTCAAGACCAATATCCTCCAAATATTTCGATACTGCACCATTTCGAAAAACACGTAGTTGGTCCTAGTGTGCTTTGAATTTTGACATGCGAAATACCCTGGCTGCATCCTTGAACATCCCAATAATCATGTTGTCCTTAAAGTTGAAAAAAAATATTATTTTCTAGGTGATAGGTGCACAATCCATGAAATGCTGTGAGAAAAACTACACGAATGGCATTGCCAATAGATATTGCTTGATCGGACACGAACACCAAGTTAGGGGGTTCTCCAATGGCACACTTCAAGTTCAACATAAACCACTTCCAAGCTTAATCAAATTCGTTGTCCACTATAGCATATGCTAGTGGGTAAACTTGGTTGTTACCATACATGGAGACGCCGACCAACATGGTCCTTTGTATTTTCCTTTCAGATGCGATCCATCAACAATTATCACAGGCTGACAACTTGAAAAACCTCTAATACAAGGTTCTAATGCCATAAACATGTACTTGAATTGGACATCATTTTCAAGTTAGATTTCAAACCTTGTACCTAGATTCTCCATTTTTAACGCTTCACCATATGCATGTAAGACAACGTACGTTTCTTCTGGAGTACCCCTGGCGAGAGCATAAGCGGTTTCCTTTCATGCCATGCCTTATCATAACTTATGTTTATTCCGTACTCTTTCCTCATATCCTCAACGATGTGACGAGGTTTATAAACATGTCCTATGCCTGTAAACTTGTCTTTGATTAGTTTATCAACTACCGTAGTCATTGCTTGTTTATGATCATGATTTAAAATTCCAATAGAACATGTGTACGACCGCATATACTTCGTGATCTTAAATATGCCACACCCTGAAATTTTAACTGCACGAAGGCTCCATTTACAATTATCCTCTATACATTTAATAGTAAACAAAGACTTAGTTGACTTTCTTACCTTATATTCAAAATTATTGTTTATGCACAGAATAGACAATCTCATTTTTAAATCACTCTTACTCAAAAAAATTTGACCAATTTCAACATCTGTCTCGGATGAAGAGGTGTTAGGAAAAATCAATTCCCCTCTACGACATGAAGACATGGAATTCAATCCTGCTGATCTCTCAGTAACAGTCACTACAGGTCTATGCACCTCTGAAGGACCACAGTCCATAGAATTCAATCCTACTGATCTTTCATTATCAACCACGAAAGGATCACGCTATTCTGAAGGACCACAATCCATAAAATTCAAGTCTGCTGATCTCTCATTACCAAGTACAGATCTGTTACATTGAGTTTCTCTTTCCAAGTCCACTGCACTAATGTTGTCATTGTCTATTGATAATATTGATGGCTGAGTGTTCATAGACAATGTAATATCATCCTTCTCGATTAAGCTCATATGATGCCTCGTATTGTCTATCTACACCTATACCATCCTGACTCATATTCACATTTTCGTCGTGGTATGATTTTAGTATTACATATAGTTGAATTCTAGAAAGATCGTCCCGATAAAGAAGGAAGTAAACATCACCGTCATTCTGTATATACTGTGGAGGGGCTTCAAAGTCAAGCTTATATTTAACTCTCATAACAACATCAAACTCTGAGCAACTTACATTTGCAATTAAATATGAGCTCTAAGTTCTTCATACTTCAAGGTAATAGGCACAACGATTTCTGTTAGCTCTCCTCCAACATACGAATTTTGGTTCTCATCCTAATGACCTCCGTATCGAATTAGTACACACTTTTCTTTCATCTTACAAAGCAAGAGAATAATTTTTATTAAGTAGATAGTAATACACATGGATCTCTCTCGCTGTCGCTCCCAAGTGCTTTCGCTCTCGCGACTCTCGCTCCCAATTTCTCTCGCTCTCGCGCCTCTGGCTATCGCTCAATCACACTCTCTCTCTATCGCTCAATATCACTCTCTCCACCTTTCTCGCTGTCACTCTCTCTCTCTCCACCTTTCTCTTTGTCGCTCTTTCTCACACCCCTTTCGTTATGCTATTTACAATATCTATTTACATACCTTTTTTGAGACCACGTTTCTACAAACACCAATGAAACCAAGTTCAAGAAAAGTTTTTTCTGTTCTGAAAAGCCCATTCTGAAAACTCTGTTTGGTTCCCAAAAACTCCGCTCTGGAAAACCTCATTCAATAAATCTTTGTTCAACAAAATGACAATTCAAATGACGTTTAGATTTTAAAGAATTCACCATTACATATTTTGCCGTGTGTTAACGATTTTAAGTTGTAGACAAATTTCGTGAAAATTGTCAAATCAATCATAAAGTGATAAACAATCACATCATCATGGAAGATGAATAGATAGCAAGAGCGAGACGGTTATCAGGGGCAATTCATGTAATCGCATACCGTGATGACGTAAGCAGAGGGTCAATTAACATTATTTTTTAAAAATGGGTCATTTGACATTTTGGACCTAAAAGTTGGGTCATCCATACAAATTTCCCTAAAAACAGACCCCACAACATCCAAAAAATTCAATCCTTTTTTCTTAATTGACTAGATCAAAGGTGGGTGTTTGAGCGATAACTCGATCGCTTCTAATTATTCTTCTAGGGTTAGTGTTGGAAAACCCGTACCTTGGTACACGTGCTCCGATATTATTGAACCTTTGCCATTGGCTAAGCTCACGACAAACTCATGAGTCTGTTTGTTTGCTCGTATGATGGCAAAAGCTTGACGTGGCGGAGGTGGGGAACGTGGATTCGCTAGCCATGAGAGGACAGCAGGTTTGTTTGGCTCATCGATGCCGATGTAGTGAAAAGTGAAGGCACGAGTGATGTTGTTGAATTTGGATTTTATTGTGGAGATGAAGATTTGAATCTTGAGTGGAGATAGAGGGTCAAAAGGATGAGAAGAGATGGAAGGATTGGATGTGAAGAGAAAGAGGAAGAGAATAGGGATTTTAAGAACTGAGCCATGAGAATAAAATTCATAACCTAGTATCTTGAGGTTTTTGGCACATGTTGGGGTAGGTTATTTAAAGGCCATTCAAATGGGCCATTTTTCATGACTGTTAAGAAATCTACACCTATCCATTGTGCAGTTGAGACAACATCCAATAAAAATCTACCATTTGGCAAAATTTTTCTTTTAGTAAAGTTGATTTTTTTTAGTTGATTTTTTTTCTACCATGTATAGAAAGAGGAATGTATGTGTTAAGTACACCTTAGACTGCACCTAATCATTGCTGAAGAAGATATTGATTTTTTTTTTTTTTGGGTTTGCAATGTACATTGAGAGAATCATTGGTGAACATGTACCATGTGTTCATGTCGTTTTGTTTTCGAGATGAATTATTATATTATTTGATGGTTGTAAATGTGTCACATATCTTTAAATGAGATAAAGATACATATGGCTTAAATTGTTTGTGACATTTTTATGATAAAGTTTAAATTTTGATTGATTGATTTTAATTGATGAAATATTGTTATTCATATGATAATTGTTGGTTGTGATAGAAATTTTCCGAAACATATAATTTTTAATGGAAAGATAACATTTTTTTTAATGAATAATGCTTATAATAAAGTTTAAATTTGAAAGATTTGACACAAATAAAAGTAAAGAATGGGAAGAAAAAAATTATAGAAATAGATGGATAAATAAAATTTAAATATATATGATGTAACTAAACAAATATCTTAATAATCTTGAAAAAGAAAAAAAATACAAAAATATAAAATTTTAACGTGTTTACCTAGAAAGGTCTTTTTATTTAAAGAGTAAAACAAGCCAAAAAGAAAAAAAAAAAAAAAGAAAAAAAAAAAAGAGAAGGTACAAATACAATTATTTTTACATTTTGAGAAAATTGAACGGTTGATCTATTTTAGAGTTCCAAAATAAAGAATACTCCACTTTTTCTAAAAACAATGTTAATTGACTTTCTGTTGATGTCATGGATGATTAAAATTGCGGATTTATCCTTCCTTCGAATTTTTTTTTCTCTTTCCTTCTTCTTCTTCTACGGCAACCAACTTCGATGAAACCATACACCAGCTTGGACAAGTCCACAGGAGCAGCTCCAGGTGTGAGTGTGGAGAGCAGCTCCAACCAACTTCTATGAAACAAAAGTTCAAAGCGAGAGCGAGAGCAGGAGAACGAGACAACGAGACAACGAGACAACAAGACAACGAGACAATGAGAAAGAGGAGAGTGTTCTGTGAGTGAGAAAAGGAAGCGATAGAAGAAAGGGAGAGCAAGAGAGCGACAAGCTTTTTCATGTGGGTAGGTTCATTTTGGTACTCTCACTCGAATTTGATGTTAGCAAAACTAAAAAAATCTAATTTTCAAAAAGCAAGGAAAATTTCATTGTCCCCTAAAATTTGGTTCATCTATATAAAACCCCCTTACATTTTAGGTAAAAATACCGTTATAGTCTCCATACTATGAAGTTTATTCAATTTTAATCTCTATACTTTTAGTTATCCAATTTTAGTCCTCTTATTTTCAACAAATCTTAAATTTAGTCCCTCAAAATTAATTTCTAAAAACTAATTAAATAATAATTATGATTTTCATACGAAAAATTAAAATATGTGAATATGTTTTCAAAATTTAGAGTATAAATGTTATAGATAACAACTTTTTTAAGAAATCAGCAATAAATTAGCATTTGGAACTAAAAAAATGTTATCTTTCCATGAAAAATTCTCTCTCTCCTACCTGACAATGCCTCTTGGATTTTCTTTTCTTCCTAAGAAGAAAAAATATGTTCAGAAGAGAGACGATACAAATAATTAAAGTTGGGGGCATAATAAAATTTATTTAAAAATGAAGGGTAAAATAGAGAATTAAAAATTCTTCTGTTATAACCTTTTAGTAAATTTTAGATTTTCAGCTTCTTTTTTTCATTGCTCTTTCCTACATTTACATTTCTTCCCAAGAAACAAAAATCTTCCAAACTTATCTGATTCCTAATCTCAATTTGTTTTCCTTTTTAGTATAAATATATTCAATATATTACCTCAGTTCTTATATTATAAAATTAAAGTGGACATATCCCAACTGAGATATAAATGTATTAATGATCGAGAAGTCTGTAGTTCGAAACTCTCTACCCCTATTATACTGAAGAAAATCTTATATTATAAAAGAATGATAACATAGAGGCGAATATATTTTTAAAATTGAAGCTCATATTTTTTAAGCTAAAAGATGGAAAAGTTTCAAGTACTGCATTAGTATGAGAAAGTTTTCTTGCTGCCTAAATTTATTACTATAAAATAAGTATTTAACAATTATATGAGGCTCATGAAATAAAATAATATATTATCTAATGACATATTAGATACTGAATGGAAGAAGTATATAATAGCGTAGCGCTAAAAGTTTTTTTCCCTAAAAGATCCAGGAACTACTAAAAATTGGTAAGTTCTCTACCACCAAAATGAGCTTAGCTCAATGATATTGACAAGTGTTCTAATCCAAAAGGTTGGGAGTGCAACAACAAACCGAAAAACTTAAAATCCAAATCAATCCAAACCGATCCAATGGTTTGATTTGGTTTTTTAATATAAAATTGGACATCTTGGTTTGTATTTGGAGAAAACTGATAACGGTTGGTTCAGATCGGTTCTTTAGTAGGAAAAATCAATCAAAATCGAACGAACCAATGGTATATATATACTCTTCATTAGGTATCTTTAGTATTTTAATTATTATGGTGCATATATATTTGTTGTTAAGGAAAAGACCAATTATTATGGAGCGTGTATATTTTTTATTTAGAAAAGTGCCAAAGATAAACAAAAATGTTAAATTTCAATTTATAAAAAAAAGGTCCAATTTTAATTTTTAAATTAGCATAAAAGGATAAATTCAAACACAAAATAGAAATAAAAATAAAAAATTGGATAAAAAAAATAAAATTTGATAAATCGATATCCAAACCAACAATAAATTGGTCCAAATAAATCCAATCAATTGGTTATGTTCTTTGTTGGACATTGGCTTGGATCCATTCTTTGTAAAAGAAATTGGTTGAGTTTGGTTCTTGGTTGGCCCCAAAATCGGTAAAGTCGAACCAACTATCACCCGTACAAGAGGTCGAAGGTTCAATCCCCCACCCACACCATTGTTATATTAAAAACTTAGAATGGTAAATTATTACTTTATTCCTTAAACTTTAAGGGGGCGTTTGGCGGAGTTGAGTTGAGTTGGTAATTATTATAGGAAAAGAGTAATTGGGAGAGTTGATGCGAATAACGAGGTGAAAAATATGAGTTAACCCAAATAAAGAGATAATAAACCACTTTAATAATTGGTGAACCAAACGGTGGGTGAGTTTTTTTTTACCCACCCAACTCAACCTAACTTGAGGGCCAAACATCCCCTAAGTTTTGTATATGTCTCAAAGATTTTTAGACTTTGAAACGTGATTAGTAAATTTTATACATGTTCCAAACTTTTAAAAATTAAACACAAAATTGAAATTTTAGAAATGTTTTTTGATACAAAATTAAAAAACCAAACAACCAACACTTTTGAAAATTCGAGACTAAATAGATATCTAAAAATGTTTAGCACTAAATTTATAATAAAATGTTTTGAAAAAGTTTTTTTATTTGAGAAGAAGAATAATTTATCCAACAAAATGTATCGAGAAGTGGGAAAAAGTAAGCATGAAAAGATAGATACAACTTAGTCACATCATCTCTGTTCAACTCATCTAAATGTTCAATTACAAATAATTGTCATGTGATAAATTTTTTTTTTTAAAATATATAATTTTAAAAATATTTTGACATAATCACATAAAAATAGATGTAGTTTAAGTTGCATATAAAGAATTCCTCTGTAAAATTCTTTATATTGGATCTCAAGCACTCAATATTCACTCGATAATATTGATAAGATATTAGTGATCAGTGAAACCCACTTCACGAACACCATTTCTTTACGTCCAAAAAAAAAAAATGATCAGGAAGTATAATAAAGTCACGTGTTGCATGGTTTCAAAATTTGCTAGACATTACTTAGACAAGGAAAAAATGTGGCGAAATTTGAAAATGATGGAATATTTTTTTAGATTTTTCAAATGGCTTTCATTCTGCAACAGTAATATCCTTGGCCCTAATTTTTAAAAATGATGTAATATGACTCCTTATCATTATCGGAACGCATGAGTAGGTTATCTATATTGTCTTTCGCAATTTTAATGAATAAGAAATTAAAGTCATCCGACATGCTAGCACTTCGACGTTCATATTCTTTTTCAATTAATCTCTTACACACTAGAACTCTTACTCCCTCTCTTCTCTCGACGCTCATGCTCTTTTTCATGTTTTGTTTTCTTACTTGCCATTCTAAATCCTCATTAATGGTGTACGAGGGACAACATGGATAATTAACATGCTCTTAGTTGCACTCTGACAATGGCAAGGGGCCATCTATCATTATTTTTTAAAGAAATATCGCAAATGACATTAAGCAACTGAATATTATCACATCCTTTAAAATATGGAACATTTTGAGTTTGGGAAATAGAATTACCTAGCATCATTTTCGGTTCAATTTGGGAGTTTGTAAAAAAATGGATTTCTTTTAGCATTTTAGCAAAAAAGTACTCCCTACATGTGATGATCACTTTCTTTTATCTTAAAATGCCATCAACACTATTTAACTTCAGTGTAATTAAATATTGATATTTAAAGTTTAGAGAGATTTTATCTAAGTTTTATCCTTTTGAATTTGTCACACCCCCTCCCAGACTACTCTCTAAGCCTAAGTAAGGACATGACTACAGCAGTTATCAACCCTTTTGCTGATACTTACTGCCTAATAACTCTAGCAGAAAATAATCTGATACCAACATGTAATCTCATACACAGCGGATGCCTCTATGGTTAACATCATTAAGTTTAAACACAACATTTACAGAGATTACAATACCAGTTTCATAAGTCCCAATACCATAAACTTAGTCCCTATATAAACAACTATAACATGTGTACAATATTTACAATAACCACCTAGCAGACCGGTTACAATAGCTTTTGTCCTTGAGTGACAGAACAGATGTAGAGCTACCTCCTGAGGATTTTACTGCTACATGGAGGAAAGAAAAACATTTGAAAACGGGGTGAGCTTGCTAGCCTAGTGAGTGACTTAAGAAAGAAAACTGACTCTCATGCATAAGTCTCAATAAAGAGATCATACTTAAATTATAAATCTCTATAGTAACCTTTTACTGAGATATAAACATTTTCCAAGCATAAAACATATAAAGATGTTTTCATCATAAAACATTAACTATTCCTTAATTGAGAATAACCCTGCTATGGTTAAATCTCAATGTCAACTGCTTAGTCAAGAGAGAACTCTTTTGTTCAATCTTTGACTTTAACTACCTACGTGCACGAGGTCATAACTAAGTACCGTCATACATTAGGTACTTCTGCTCAGATACCTTCTCAAAATGTCTCTCAGTATTGAGCTGCTCAGATACCTTCTCAAATATCCCTCAGTATCGATCTGCAAGTAAAACTAGTCATAGTATGACTTTCTCTTTAAAGCATGTAAAGCATAACGCATAGAAAACATGTCTTTAAAGATACTAAATCATGTTTGGTGTATGTAAACACACATAAATAGTTTTTCAATAAACTTTCATACATGGCATGCATATAAAACATAACTCATGATTTGCTTGGAATTTACTTTGTAAAACTAGCTAGCATGAGAATAATCTTTCTTTAAAACATGGTTTCTTTAAAACATTGTAAACATTTAGTCACTCACAACTTTTAGAACTATTCCTCAAGGGTCGATATGCGTCTATCACTGGTGTCAATCTTGTGGACACAAAAGCATATATTAGCTACTAGCATAGGTCTCCCTTTTGAGACTAACCCTTAAGTAAGCCTTGCATTTAACCTTCCTCTTGAAGATTTTCTCTCAATAGACCTTGCTATAGGTTTAGACACTTAGGAATTTCTTTGAGATTTAGCTCATGCAAAGCTTCCAACCGCTCTTCACAAACGTACCACCACTCATGCAACCAACAGTTTTCTCTAAGTGTTCTTTCAGCTGCACATAGTCATCCTCAAGGCTGCTTATGCATCCAAAACTTCAATGCAAGCTCTCCTCGGCCTACACAGCATGTCCGACGCATAGAAAAGCTCAGCCTTTTGTCTGTCCAAGCGTTTCCTTCGAGCTGTTAGCTTACTCAACTCAAGCAGCTGCCTGCTTGTTCATGAAATTCCAGATTTGATTTACGAAATAAATAACTCTAATTATAGAGCTCATCTCAAGAAATTTCCTTCTACAAACTTGTTAAGAATTGTCTCAGAAAGCTTACCTTAAAATTTCAGCTTCAAATTTTTCGTCGTTTGTCTGAAGACTCGATTCTTTAATGATGGTTCGGATTCACCCGAGAACAGAACCTCTGGTCCTTTTTCTCTTTCTCTGGCCTCATTCCGATGAGAACTTCTACTGGAAGTGTCACATCTAAAAGTAAACTCTCAGGGCTTTCCAACAACACTAAAATCTCTAAATTTACACGGAGGAAATGATCAAACTAACCGTTTGAAGTTCAGCCTCTCCTTTTTTATTGCTTTCCACCACTTCTCATTAAAGCATAGCACGACAACTTCAGCTTTCATGGAGTTAAATCCGGTGCTTAAGACAACTGGTGATTTTAATCGATGCTTAAGACTGATAAACACATGTTCCATCGTTTAGTTCACCGCCCCATCATGTAGCTCATCGTTCAGTGACCTCACGTTAATGCTTGTCATCCAAAGATCTCGCTCTCACCCGTTGCACAGCACACAGCCTATCGCACAACTCTCACTCATCGTGCAAATCTCGCTAATGCTCATTGTGTAGCGCTAACGCCCATCGTCTAGCACATCACAGCTATCGTCTAGCGCCCACGCCCATCGCGTAGCGCCATCGTCCAGCGTCATCGTCTAGTGCTGATGTCGATCGTGTAGTGCCAACGCCCCATCATTTAATGCTATCGCCCATCGTGTAATGCTATCGTCTAGTGCAACACTTCGCATCGTCTAGCACCGCACATTGCCACATGATCGTCTATCGCATCGCTTAGCGTCGCTCACAGCTACATGATCGTCTACCACATCGCTTAGTGCCGCCTCTTGCTACACGATCGTCCAGCGTGTGCAACTCCAACGCTCAGCGCCTACGCTCGCGCACACTTGAGGCTGCCGCATGCACACTAACCTCTCAAGACTCGGCTTCTGCATGCTTGTCCACGCATAGCTTTTCCCTGGGCCACACTTTGGCTTTCTATAATGCCTAAATAACCTCTCAAATGAGTAAGGCCAATGCCCTTGGCTCAACTCCAAGACCAGCACAAGGCCAACGCTTAAGAAAACACTTAGCCATTTTTTTTTCTAGCTTCCAACGCATGGGTTACACTTAGCCATTTCTTCTAGCATCACCCATGAGTCAAGCTTTCAAATTCAAACTTTTCTTCTAACTTTTCACCATTTTCTCTACCATTACACATTAATTCTCAAATCAACGTACTCACCATACTTGTTCCGATTTTTTTCTTTTCGTATCACACTCTTCCCTTTCAATCATCTCCTAAGAAGCATGGATACGAATACGAGACACAAAAACGACACTACTAGAATTTTTTCCTCTGCCGACGCGAAAAAACATGGGTAGATCTTCAGAAAAGTGTGGGCAAAGCCTCTACCAATGTTTTTTGCGTGGGCAGATAACATGAGTAGAAGTCGATCGGCAGAGCTACTACTCACGCATTTTGACGTTGCATTGGTAGAAATGCCTACGCAAGTAAACGCGTGGGTAGAAAAGCCTTTATGTCCATGCAACTAACGTTGACAGAAAAGACATTATGCCCACGCGACAACTTTCGTGGGCATATGTATCAACAAAATTTTTCTCTCCCAATGTAACTTGCTCAATTTCTGCCCATGCATGATCTGTCAGTAGAAATGAGGATCTACCCACATAACAACCTTCATGGATAGAAATTTCAATTTTGGCACACATGATATGTCGGCAAAAACTTATTTAACAAAATATATAGTATATGCTTTGGGATCAATATTTAAAAAATTACAATTCAATTTTCTGTAACAAAATATATTCAATATTGTTACAACAAATTTAGAAAATGAAATTTATTCAACCCTTAATTTCTTAATCAAAATATATCATCCAACTAGAATTCTTTAGTTATTAGTTTCTTTGTTTCCTAAGTAATTATTTTTCATTTTGACTATACAAAATGGACAAATAAATATTAAATAATAAAAAATGCTTCGCTTGGCCAGTTGATCTTCACAAAAAATGTCATTTATGTTGTCTTCAAAATATAAAGACCTGAAAGGGAAAACTAAAATCCATTAAACACAACATGCTCAATCATATTTATTTGAAATGAATCATGTATCAAAATTAATGAAGCAAATTCATTTGCATGACTTTCAAGTCTCAGACGCTATATACCCACCTGAAACCTATAAATAGTGTCCAAAATGTGCATATTAAAGTGCATGTCCTAATAAAAATAAACAAGGTTTAAAAAGTGCCAAATGTATTTTCAAGACTAAAAATGGACCTAGTTGCATAATTTTAAAACCCCATATGCTCTAAGCCGAGCCAAACCTATAAAATTGTCCAAAACGTGCATGTTAAAGTGCAAGTCGTCCAAAAAAAGGTTCAAACATATTGGTTTCTCTACATAAAAAGTGTCTAAGTGACACTTTCACTCTCTAACCAACTTAAAAAGAATTAAAAAGTTTTCCAAGAGACAATTTGACTTCCAAAACAACCTAAATAGTTCATAAGAGTCAATTTTGTTATCAAAACAAACTATAAAATTTTAAAAAAGTTTGTAAGTCACCTTTTTAATTCTCAAAACAATTTAAAAATGCTTAAGTGCAAATTTCACTCTCCAACCAAACCTAAATCCTACCTAAAAAGTGTCTAAATGACACTTTCACTCTCAAACAAACATAAAAAGACCTAAAAAGTTTCCAAGAGACAACTTGACTTCCAAAACAACCTAAATAGTTCATAAGAGTCAATTTGATTATCAAACAAACTATAAAGTTTAACAGAGTTTATAAGTCCTCTTTTAATTCTGAAAACAACCTAAAAATGTATAAGTGAAACTTTCACTCTCCAACCGAACTTTAATCCTACTTAAAAAGTGTCTAAGTGACAGTTTCACTCTCAAACTAAAATAAAAAGACCTAAAAAGTTTCCAAGCACTACAAGAAAAAATGGATACAATAGCTAACGAAAAAGGCTCTAAAAGACCTTTGATAGCTTTTTTCGAAGGTCCTGACAACCCATATTATTAAAAGTCTGAGACTTTTTATAACCTTTTTGTAGAGCTATAGTGGATGCTATAATAGAGTATGAAGATATAGCATGTATACATGACTATGAAACATTCATAGCATTAGTCATTAAAGCTATCTTTAACATATAATAGCTTGCTCTCAATGATATCTTTATAATATAATAGTCTTTTCTTAATGCTTCATTTGACATATGATAACCTTTTTATAAGGATATTATATCATATATATAGCTTTGATTTTATGTTATAACAAACAACATTGAAATTATATCTATTTACATTACCAACACTTGTTTTAAGTTAAATAGATATGAAATAATTCACAATGTATGCATTAAATAATATGACTTCCTTTCATTATTGAAATTTAGTAATCAATTTACATTAGAAACTAAAAAAATTATCCAACAATACAAAAATACATCAAATGTAATTTTCAACCATTCAAGGTTCACAAAATACAAAATTCGTCAAGTTTTGAGGATTATAGCATCATGGAATTGACCTTCCATCTTTGATCTTCATCTACCTACATAAAAAGTGAATTAGTATCAGATTGGTTCCCAAAATCACAATTGAATGTCAAAACTATATAAAAAGTACATAATTATCATTTTGACTCTCAAAACAACCTAAAAATATGTGATTCATTAATAATCGATAAATTTACATAAACACAATTATTAAACCTTTAATTACCTCCAAATTCATGATCGTGTTATTCAGTTTAGCTATTCTCATTGTAACAAATATATATAAGCATTGGCCAGGAAAGATAAGTTGATATTAAACTTCATAGATCATTGAAATAATAAATGCCACTAATTAAGCAATAATAATACAAGCACTGGTCATAAACTCTAAACATATAAAAAAATAGTAGTAAAATAGAAACAAAGGCATAATGAATAAATATGTTAAAAATAAATTAGAACAATATGTAAAATATGGAGATGTTTTATAATTATAATAATAGATTGAAATGAACAATAGAGTAAAGTGTAACTTGTTTACCCCTTAAGAAAAAAGCAAAAAATAAGCATGACAAACATGCTAAAATAATACTTTCTACCTGTGGTTCATTGACAAAAAGATTACAGTCTTGTCTATAGTTATGAACCTACAAATAATACTCATGGGAAAAACCGATCAATAAACAATTGAAGGCAAGAAGAGAAATAGTGTAGAACAAGGGAGAAGAAAAAGAAATTGTTATCAAAAGAATAAGAAAGCGATAATTCAAAATGTTCTAAAAGATGTTTTAAACTAAAATTTGAGCATTTGTATGTTATTACCCGCTTTAAAAGTCTCTCCTGTTCGAATCGATGTAGAACACCTTATACATAACCACATTGTTGTCAATCTTGTGATGACTTCCTTTCTCACACTATCATCTACTGGAATATTGGACCAAGCTTAAGAGTATGAAATCACGAGAATCATTATCAAAAAATTGTAGACTTTTACACCAAAAAAGGACATTGAAAATGGATGGATAAATCAATAACATCTATAAGGGATCTTTCTTTTCCATTGAAAAACCTAGAATTCCAATCATCCCAAAATCTTTCAAAAAAATTGTTTTGTTAATGTTGTCCCATAAGAGCTCTTTCTTGCCTTAAAAAATTACGATTTGAAGAATAGCAACTTAAAGAAGAGTATAATTACTAAGCATTGGTTGAATGCATAGGCATGATTGATGCATATTTTAAAATAGATTGTCTACTAAGAAATCTTTCAAATCCACACGTTAATTAACATTCATACAAAATTCTAAAAATATATAAACATACAACTTCTCACAACTTTTATTACAAAGAAGTCTAGAAATATTTATTACTTTCAACAAATAAGCAACAACAAATTGATCAATTTAGCACCACAACAACTCACTAAGGATGCAACCAAATTCTCACATATTTGGGTAATAATATCAACCAAAGATAGTATATTAAGGCCAATCAACTGCAATAAAATAAATCCATGTTCTAAGTGACTAATTACAAAACCTACTCATACACAAATTTAAATCAAAATCAGAATATGTGAAATTTAAGAACTTACACAAACTTATCTTAAATAAATATAAACTCCTTTAATTAATAAGTCAAAAGCAAATCACGTACCTCACTCTTTAAAAGTTGAGAATCATTTGTATACCACCATCTTGACCTATAAAAAACTACTCAACTGAAGGAAGAAGAAAGAAAAGAATGTTAAAATCAAGAATCTAAATAACAACACAAGATAACAAAGTAATCAATAATAGTTTTTTCAAATAAAATGAAAGAGGTAAAGAAACAAATAATAGAAGAAAAGTAACAATACATAAGAGAAAACGTTGCGTCTATTTATACAAACATTTTTTTTGCAGGCGAGCATTGAGTGGGTTCTGTTTTGCAGCAGATCTGAGCGAGCATCAAGTTCTTCACAGTGGGGGAGTTCTGGACTGGATCAAGACTTGATCGAGTTCGATCGAGGATTGAGTTCTGGACCAAATTGAGTTCTTCACAATGGAGATCGAGGATCGAGTTCTAGAGTAAAATTTTTAGACTAGAGTTGTAGAATCATCAACCATTAGAGAAAACAAAACCCAATACATAATTGCATTCCATTTAGCTAGCTCAATCTCCTTCAAGTGTAGAAACTATAATAAAAAAGCAATCGAACATAAACAGTAATCAATTGTCAGTGGAAAATACAAAAAGGAAAATCCAAAATCAAATAAAAAAAGAAAAAAAGAAAATGGATCTAAGGGTGAGTAACAATATTGACGGATGTGATGGAGATTCACTGGTGAGGATGGAGAATGACGAAGGTGATGGAGAGTCAATCGATGGAGAGTTGATAACGGGCAGAAATGCATGTTATTACAGTGCTAAGTTATTAAACAATGCAGGTTTGCGTTGATAAAATATATAAGATTGCATCCAAAAAGCATTAAGTTTATAACATTGTGTTCGCATGCGTCCATTGCATGAAAACAGTTAACTTTTGTATTTTTATGCAGAATATACGTTGACGCAAAGCGTAAAATGCGATCACAAGAAAGCAACAGTCGAGCCCAACATTACCGCAAGGCTTTGCGGTGATTTGTGCTCGCAAACATCTGCTTTAGAAAAATTGTCGCATAGAGCCGGCGCAACTTGGTGGGTGCATCTGGGTGAAAAGCATAATAAATCACGATGGGACAGAAAGCTGATGACGGTCAAGTCCGAATTAAGTTGACAAGCCGCTAACGAACTACTGTAGCAAGAACACTAAACTTTTCGGTGACAAATATTCGACGCATCAGACGGAGAATTAATGCCATCCCATCAATGCAATCATAAGAGAGAAGACACCTTTCATCCCAAGGCTCTATAAATACAGAAAGCAACCTTCAGTAAAGGAGTTCGGATAGTTAGAGAATTTTCCTTTAGATAGAATAGCCTTGTTCATAGTTTTCCTTTTTACTTAGAAGGCGGAGCGAGAGAAGGGAAGAGACGATAGAAGATCACTCTGGGTAGCTCGAGAGAGAACCTAGAGGCGTGGAAAGCAGAGAGAGGGTCAACTCTTACGAGAGCAAGACTACCTTTTGAGCAGAGTAGAAAATACAGTGTAAAAGCCTTTGGAAGCTAGAGATTGCTACCAGGCTCTTTATTCTCATCTTGCATTGTTATTTTGTATTTCAACTCTATATCTATTAGATGGAACTTGCTATTCTATATCTATTCACTCTCTTAAAAGCATGCATGAGTAGCTAACTTTATCGAATGGGTTGAGAAGAACTAAGCTAACATAACCTAGGATCTTCATCGCATGCGATTATCTTGTCTTATGTTGCGCCCAACACCCTTTTAGAGCTACTCGAGAGAGAGTCTAAAGAAAGAATCTAAGACTTGAGACAGCTAGGTTAGAATCTAGACTCGAGAGAACGAGTTAGATCTGCATAAGCAAGAGAAAGGGACTTAAAGATAAGCTCTGTTTGCCAACATGCATCGCATGCACCCTAGGGATAGGTTATGATATTATGTGGTCGCCTTATTTGTGTGTGTGTCATGTTGTCATCGCATAAATAAGAATAGAGGCTTATGTGTAGGTTCTATAGACTCATCGCATATATTACATGCATTCTAGTATTAGAAGCCATAACATTTGCGTTGAGAGATGATTTGCTATTGTATGTGTGTTGCATGATCGCATAACATGAACGCATCCTAGGAAGTGTTAGCTGAACCCCTTCTCAACCCATTCCCCGCATGTTCATCGCATCTTTCATATTATCTACTATTTTTGTAACTTCGCCACATACAATTATTTTACACCGCAAACATCAACCCAAAACAACTATTTGATTTATTGGTTACCGCAAAGTCTTCTAGAAAATTATCACCGCATATCGTTTTTCCTTAGTCTCTAAGTTCGACCCTGGACTTACTAGGAAACTCAGTGGAATTTATACTTGGATTCTGCTGAGAAAACTTGTTGTTCAATGCATTTCCATCATCGTATTTCATTTCATAATTTCATCTCATAAAATAACGCATCAAGAGTCAACCAACGGACTGTGAACATTTTAGGGCATAAAGATAAGGGAGGTGAGAACGATAGAAATTAAAGAGAGGAATGAGAGTGGATAAGAAAAAAAAATAAAACCACACTCACCAAATTTGCTACAACCAATGGAGACGATGGAAAATCAGTCGTTGGTGGTGGAATGCGGGCACACATTTTAGGGCATCGTGCGGAGTTGAGAATGATAAAAAGAGGAATGAGAACAATATGGGTTTCAAGTGTTGAAAGAATTTCAGAGGTTTTCCTTGACTTTGTCCGTGTCAACAAACAATTCGAAATGCCTCGACTTTTTTAGAACAGGTTCGAGTCAAATAGTAATGATTTGAAGCACCTCTTTTTACACTATTTTGTGATTTGAGGAAATAAGGGTTGATATTTGAGAGAAAGAAGATTGAGATATTATGTGTAGAGACGAAGAAAGGAAAGAAGAGAAATAGAGAAAAAGAAAAGAAAGAAGAGAAATAGAGAAAAAAAAAATATGGGTTTTGTATGTTTGAAGAAGGGGTGAAGCGCGCGCCCCTCGGATAACTACGAAATTTTGAGCGCACCCCCAAATTTTGATTTTTAACATTTTTCTTTTTCTTTTTTTTTTCTTTTTCTTTTAGAGTTTATGTAGCCTATTTTTAAAAAGGCTATGTCCAAGAGCTATAATAAGTCATATTTGTTGTAGTGAAGAGACCATTTGACTTCCAAAACAACTTAAATAGTTCATAAGAGTCAATTTAATATCAAAACCAACTATAAAGTTGACAACTGCCATTTTAGCTTTAAAAACCAAACTAAGCAGTTTCCAACAAGTATGTAAGTGACATTTTGATTCTCAAAACAACCTAGTTCCATGACTTTCAGTGCCCTATACTCTATACCTAAACAGTTTCTAAAAAGGTACTATATTCATGAATAGGCTATAGCCTTTCAGCGACGAGGCTTTGCATAAGGTGTGCATTGCAACGCTGAAGTAGGGGCATTTTGGTCTTTTTGACTCCATTGAAGCCCGGATGCTTAAATCAACTCCAAATTGTTCCAAATTAACCCTGTTCTCCACTAAATCGCCAATTCTACCTCTTGATTGCTTGGTGCCTACAAAATAAGAAAATAAACACATAAAATCCAATAATGAGCCTAAATTAAGCTATGAATAATAGCTCTTTTTGAGAGCTATCACTTAGTCACATATACCAGCTGCAAATGTTCCATAAAAAATTGATTTTTCAACATAATAAGTTGTCACTAATGAGTCTAGAACACGCTAGAAGCGTAGTAGACCAGTGGGTTCCAAAGATAAAAATGCTTGAAAACGAAAAATAATTAATAGTGAAAAAGACTAGGAGGTAAATACCCATGAAAAAAATTCTCGACATGACTAGTCAAGAAGGTGAAATACTTAAAGATAATAATGAGATTTCAATAAACTATGTCATGACAGGAAAAAGATGGAATCAAACTAATATAATTATTGACAACATTTTGGCATATTATGTTGCTCTTGATATTATATCTGAAAATGAGGATCCTAAACCAAAATCTATTGAAAAATGTCGACAATGAAAAGATTGGTTTTAGTGGAAAGAAGCAAATGAGGCAGAATTAAACTCACTTTCAAAATGATAGGCTTTTGAACCAGTAATTAGAATACCAGAAGGTGTCAAACCTGTGGGATATAAATGAGTAATTGTGAGAAAAATAAATGAAAATAATGAGGTCACAAGATACAAAGTGAGACTAGTTGCACAAGATTTTTCACAAAGACTTGGTAGATGTAATTACACTAAGATATTTAATTGACTTGACTGCGTAGGAAAGTCTGGATATGCATCTTATGGATGTAGTCACATCATATTTATATGGATCTCTTGATAATGATATTTATATGAGAATCCCAGAAGAATTTAAGGTACCTAAAACATATAAATCAAATTTTCGAGAATGGTATTCAATAAAGTTATAGAGATCACTATATGGATTAAAACAATGCTCCATTATGCTATTCAATTTCACAACAATAAGTACTAAAACAAACAAACAAAACAATAAAGGCGAGCAAATAAACATAGGGTGTACTACTTTTCTCATGTCTCATCCATACCGATTCCCTTTATCTCTTCCTCTAAAATCTCAATAATTGCTCAAGAACGTGATTGAAAATAATTGATATTTAAACAATAATTGATATACTATTGATACATGATTGAAAATGACTATTATTTAAGTATTTTAAAAATTTTCATAAAATTTTTTTTTTTTTGAAAAATACTTTTTCCACTAGTTATCCGAAGCACGCTCAAATTGTCAAAATTGGTATACTAAATTGAGTTTTAGTGAGCTTTAGGTTGAATCTCCCTGATCTATTTTACATTTGTACTTAAAAATGAAAGAAACAACATCATTTAAAAAGGAAAAAAACTACAAAAAGGATAAAAAAATGTAGCATATACAAAACTTAAAATGAGTAATAACTCATATTGTTGCAAACAAAAAGTACAAAAACTATACAAATCAATAGAAAAAAATACACAACTGATATACTGTAAATGTGGTATATTAGTTTACTGATATACTAGAAAATGTGGGTTTATTAAAAGGATAAAATTGGAACATGGAATAAACAAAAATTTAAATTTGAGAATTTTCTCATATGTACAATTTTTCATATGTTGAAGGTATGCCCCTAATGATACATTTTGAGTTTGCCAGCCATTGCAAATTCCATTTTTTAATACTTTTTTAAGAGTTTAAGAGCATTAATAAAACTATTGATGGTTTTGTGAAACAAAGTACAAAGTTCAAGTGTTAATTTAAGACATTCTGAGGTAAAAATCCTTAAAAAAGACAGTTATTCAAGTATTCCAGATATCTTCAAAAAGTTTCCTACAAAACAAACATGGTTATATAAAGATGTCTACATCAGTAATTCTTGACATTTATAATTTTAGACATTTAAATATTTCAGTTATCTACATTCCTAAAAAACAAAATGGCCTCTAAAGGTATTAATAACAAAAGTATTTTTTTAAAGGGCTTCTTGCAGATTTGGTAAAATAAGTTTAAAAAATTAGGTCCATAGCCTAGACTTATTATTTTTGCAAAAATAGCAAAAACTAATGTCAATCCTCGTGATATACTTGATACTTTTGATACACTATGAATATACATTTGATACACTACTGATATATACTAGATACACTTGATACCCTTGATACACTTGATATGCTTCTAGTATATTCCCCATACACTTGATATACTATTAATACATGGTTGAAAATGACTATTATTTAAGTGTTTAAAATGTATCAGAATAATATATATATATTTTTTTTTTGAAGAACACTTTTTTCACTAGTTATTCAAAGCACGCTCAAATTGTCAAAATTAGTATACTAAATTGAGTCTTAGTGAACTTTAGGTTAAATCTCCTTAATCTATTGTACATTTGTATGTCAACATCATTTAAAAAGTTTTGGATGGGATTTTCTGGATTCCCATATTGAGATACTTAGTAATATTGTAGTTTTTATTTTTTTAGAAAGATATTCAAATTCAAATTTAAAGTAATATTTATTTTATAAAATATCTTAAATTAATATACATTATTTTTTTGAGAAAAATAAATAAAATAACAAACTATATTAATTAAAAAAATCAAATTAATAAAAAAAATATATTTATATAACTTTAAATTATATGAAATTAGTTATAAATTAATGAATAGTTGTAAGGGCATTCTTATAACATTATGTTATCTACATCTGTAATTCTTGATGTCTATAATTTCAGACATTTAAATATTTTGGTTATCTACATTCCTAAAAACAGATGGTTCCTAAAGGTATTAATTAATCCTTAAAAAAAAACTACCAACAAGAGTATATATATATATATATATATATATATATATATATAAAAGGACTTCGTGCAGGCGTGGCAAAAAAAGTTTAAAAAACTAGGACCATTGCCTAGACTTATTATTTTTACAAAAATAGCAAAAATCAAGGTCAACCCACGTGATACACTTGATACTTTTGATACACTATTGATATACCCTTGATACACTTGATATACTACTAGTATATTCTTGATACATTTGATATACTACTAGTATATTCCTGATACACTTGATATTCTAGTGATATACAGTTAAAAATGACTATTATTTAAGTATTTTTAATATTTTCATAAAGATAATTTTTTTAAAACAAACATTTTTTCACTAGTTATTTGAAGCATGCTCAAATTGTCAAAATTAGTATACTAAATTGAGTCTTAATGAACTTTAGGTTGAATCTCCATGATCTATTGTACATTTGTACTTGAAAATGAAAGAAACACCATCATTTAAAATGGAAGAAAAACTACAAAAGGGATAAACAATGTAGCATATACAAAACTTAAAATGAGTAATAACTCATATTGCTGCAAATAAAAAATACAAAAATTAAAGTGAATAATAACTCATATTACTGCAAACAAAAAGTACAAAAAGTATACAAATCAATAGAAAAAATACACAAATATACTTTCAATGTGGTATGTTAGTTCACCGATATACCAAAAATGGTGGGTTTGTTAAAAGGACAAAATTTGAATATGGAATAAACCAAAATTTACATTTGAGAATTTTCTCACATGTACAAATTTTCATATGTTGAACGTATGCCCCTAATCATACATTTTGAGTTTGCTAGTCATTGCAAATTCCTTTTCTCAAAACTTTTTTTAAGAGTTTAAGAGTATTAATAAAACTTTTAAAAGTCAGAAGTATTTTGTTAAGCAAAGTACAAAGTTCAATGTTATTTTCTATAATTTAGCCAATAGAAAAATTACTCATCAATTTTGTTTTAGTTCAACTATATGTGATAATGAATGAAGATATAAAACTAACTCCGCTCCTTGTCAAGATTTAATTTCTTAACTAATTGAGCTATATTATTCAAATGGAGAAAGTCATCCCATTAACTAGTTATTTTATATATGTTTCCATTTTATTTTACGTGTTTTTCTTAAAAAAAAAAAGAAAAAAAGGAAAAAAAAAAAGAAAAAGAAACTAATTATAGAATTTTAACTATTAATCATGGTTGAATACAGTATATTATTCTAATCATTCAAGAATAAAACTTGTTAAGGCATTGTCTTGTATATTATAAAATTAGATAAATTCTCCTAGTTATTGTCATACTTCAATATAAGTAAAATCCATGATGGTAGAGATAATTAATCTGGATTTCATATTCATTATCCTCAAAAATAGATAATTTATTATAACAAAGGAAAATGAAAGGGTAGCTAGAAATTCCTCAAAACGCAAGAGTAGTACATGAAATTGGATGTCGTTTTGAGGTTTGAGAAGGATTATTTAATACATTTATTGAGGCTTCATTTTGAGAATAGGATTTCTTTCAAAGAAATTTGTAGGTCGAAGTTCGAAGCCTCCAGTGAGAGTGGGCATTATTGGAAATTCATCTTGACTTGGATGATGGTGGAACCCTATTGTGTGCCACAACACAATATCCTTGTTGTTGATGTCCCTATTCCTGTCCTCCCCAAATTATTATACACACTACTTGGTTATATTATTTTTCAAAATTAATTAATTAATTAATTAATAATAATAATAATAATAATTGAAGTCGATACGATACCGTTGTGTTAAAAATGTAAGGGTCTTGTCACCATGTCCACGATCGACGTACATGCCACCAGCCCATTTTTCAGATTGATTATAAGGTGTAACCCATATATCATAATCACAAAGTGATCCTCGAATTTGTGGATAATCATCCTCTGAAAGCAAAGGAATAGCCATCGGTCCCGGAATTAAACGATACCTAATAAAAATTTAAAAACATATATATAAACAATCATCAACTTGGATTTCATTGGATATCATTTTATTTTTTGTAATGTGTAAATATTAAGTTTATAAAAGCAAAAATGTTATCTTGTAATACTTATAAAAGTTTGAGGGTCCAATTTATACAATCAAAAGTTCAACAGTGTAATTGCAACTATCACCACATTTGAGTCATAGTTTTTGCAACTTGTCGAAAAGTAAAACTTTTTTAATCTTTACTTTTTGAATTCTTTCTCTCATTTGTCAAAAGTTTAAAGCAGTCGTATAGAATTTACCAACATAAAATTTTTTCCTTTGGTAAAAATACAATACTACTATAACTCTACAAATGAAATAGTTAGGAAACAAAATAAAATTTTGGATTCAGTGGTGATTTAACTTACCCGACTTTGTTCCCCACTGCAGTTTTCTTATTTGGGTTCACAATGTGCAACTCCATTGGTTCGGTCAGTTGGAGTCTAGCATCGAGCTCCTTCTCTATCTCTTCCTTCACCACCGACCAGTAGCTCTTCCTCGGCGTCGAGCCGTCGGTTTTAAAACTCTTCAATTTAGTTTTAACAAAGGAATTTTCCTGGCCGTCGATGTCCAGATCTAGATAATATGTTATGAAATGGTCGTGGTTTATGCCAATTGTGTTTGGGGCTACTAGTAGGCCATAGATTTCCTCATTTACCTCGCTTTCGTGCTTGTACGGTGTCGTTTTTCCTTCCATGATTCCTGTTAAACTCACCTGTGAAAGAAGAAACCCAGAAAAAAAAAAATGTAAAGTAGCTTATAGCTGGAAATAACATTTATAAACAATGATTGAAATATCCATTGATATGTCTTTAAATCGAAGGGTCCAACATTGATATCTTCAATATCTGTTGATATAAATGTTTTATCGATATATCCATCAATATATCTGGAAAATTAAAATATCTCCAATGATGTCAATATCAATATTTTAGTTTTTATTTGTAATATTAATTTTCAAGAAACAAATAGTTATTGAAATTTCAAGAGACACAACGGATCTTTCATGTGAACTGATTGAGAAGCCTAAAATTTTAGAAACAAAAAGTAGTTGTAATGTATTAGTATTACCGAAAGTTTGATGGTGCCACATTTTTTGAGCTCCCAATCCAATATGTAATCATAGTTCCCAATCACCGTTATTGTCCTTATCACCAAGCTCACCTCCCGCCTCACTTCTCTTATCTGAAATTCAAATTATATTTATTTACACAATATTTTCATATATCAAATTAAATATTCCTAAAAAAGAAAAATCAAATTAAACACCTTTTAAAATGTTCTTTCTTTTTTTTTTTATTAAAATTTAAAAATAAAAATTACCAATTCTCCAGGAATTACACTCTCAGTGTGGCGCCAAGCAATGTCTCCGGCATATTTCTCAAACATACAATACGCATTCTCCAACTTCACCGGCTTTCCATCTTGGCCGCCATGGAAGGCGTCGAAGAACACGGCATTAGGAGGACAGTCGTGGAAGGGCTTGAGCGCCACCGCTGACGACCCCATCCCAAATTCTCCAGCGTCCATAAACGTTCGGTAATACCACTCCACTGTCGGATCTTGGTACGGTACGAATAGCTCTGAGATGTGGCCTCGGTATAGAACTTGTCGTTTTTTCTGTTGGTCGATGTCGTATATAGATGCCATTGATATTATGACTCCCACTCGCATATCGAAGCTCAGGTGAAAATCCCAGTTCGCCCAACTGTTAAGAAATCAATGTTTTAAACGGGTTAAATCACCGACCAACTCAAAAACTTAAATTGATTATAGTAAATTTAATTATATAAATACTTAAACATCTTAATTCACCAGGTGAAGATTAAAAACTCTTGGTCGATAGTATATACTTAAACAAATTGAGTTATGTTTTAGGTTTGTTACTCTATGCACTTACGAGCGAGAATAAAAAGACCGATACTATGTTAATCACCCATCGACTCAAAAATTTAAGTTAATGGATAATGGTAAATTTAACTATATCAATGGAGATTGTAATTTGTTTTTAGATTGACGATTATGATGTATTTATATGTCTTTGAACTATTTCAAAACCTTTAATTTTATCTCTCTATATCTTGTTGAACTAAAACTAAAATAATGTTGTTGTTCCGAGAACATTTTTATTTAGAAAAAAAAAATCCAAGATTTTTTTCTTGGACATTATTATTGAACTTAAAGATAAATAATTTAGGACATATTTGGTAGGGTGCCTTGAAATAGAAATTTAAAAATATGGGATTCAATGAAAATAAAGTTATATTTTATATTTTCAGATAAATGTTCATTAGCAATTAAATAATTGGAATCTAATATAAATCATTATTTAAAATATATTTGATATTATATTTATAAATCATAAAACTAGTTATAGTTACTCACTTGATACTAAAATATTATTAATTTATTTATGAATACGTTTTATGTTTAAAAAAATGTATAATTATTATTTTGTAATATTATATAATTTAAAATACATAACTTAATGTCTATTTTAATTTCTAAAGAACATGAATTGAGTTTATAACATGACATAACGTATTTTTATATGTTATTATCTTTATTTAATATAATTCTGCATTTAAAGATAGTTTGAAAACATAAAACAAAATGTGCTTGCCAACCCGAGAAACTTAATTTTTCACCTCAAATGGTTGAACTCAAAATAGTGATAATAAAAAAACATAAAGACTAAATTATAAAAAAATATCCTTGAACTAAATATAAAGACTAAATTATAAAAAAATATCCTTGAACTTTGAATTTTGTGTTAAAAATATCTTTGAATTTTCAAAAGTTTCAAAACATACCCTTAAACTTTCGAAAAAGTTTTTTTAAAAAATACCCTTACCGTTAGTTTTGATGGACACCATTAATATTTTGTTTCAAAATACATCAGAAGTTCAAAAAGTTTAAAAAATACCCTTAAATTTCAAAAAAGTTCAAAATCCACTTATTGTTTATATGTGAACAAAAACCATTAATATTTCATTGCAAAGATAACTATAAAATTTCAAAAATAAAAATGCTCCTATTGTTAGTATAGTGCTCAATCTATTTGAAGTTTTCTTAAGTTCTAAAATAAATTATATAGATATCCTGATTTATTTTTTGATATATATATTTTCTTTGATTTTTTCAATTTCTACACCAATTTTCTAAGCAACCAAAACTCTAAGTTAAAACATTAAACTCCACATAATCTCACAAATTTTCAAAATCAAGATCTCCCCTTAAAACATACCAAAACGACAATTAGTTAAATAAAAAAAAATATTTGGATATTAATACACAGACTCAACTACTAAAGTATGACTTTGTTAAAATATTTAAGTCATAAAATACCTTGGTGCTTCCATTATTCTCATTTCTTCTTGTTTAGTCCACACACCTTAATTGTGAACAATTTTATTTATTTATTTATTATTTTTTAAATTAAAAAACGTCAAACAATTAATTGAAAAAAAAAAGAAGTAAGAGAATATTGAAGAAGAGAGGTAAGAAAAATGATGAAAAATAGAGAAGTAAAACAATATTAATAATTTTTCATATACTAACACTAACGATATTTTTAATTTTTTTTTTTTTTTAAGTTTAAGGGTATTTTTTTAAAACTTCAAATGTTTAGATATATTTTCCACAAAATACGAACGGTTTCCATCTAACGGTATGGTTATTTTTTTTAATTCATTTTCAAAGTTTAAGATTATTTTTAAAATGTAATGGTATTTTTTACATAAAGTATAAAATATAGAAGTATTTTGTATAATTTAATTAAAAAAAAAAAAAAACCAATTTCAAGATTTGTCCCCTGTGCATCAGTGGTAAATAAGTGGCCTTAAAAGGGGGAAAAAATATAGTGTTAGGCTTTTTGTTTCTACTACAATAATAGAAAACTAACGACAAAAACAAAAATGAAAAAGAATGATGTTTTTTCAAAGTTCAAACACACCTTTAAATGTTACTAAATAAAAGTCTATTTTTCTCCTTAAAAAAATTACCTGACAGTGTGTCCTCCAACCACAAAGCTAGGACCAAGCGGCTGATGAACATCAATCCGGTTAGTCGCCGCCACGAACGGCGGCCGCATAGTAGAAGCTTGGTACTCCGTTCCCTCACTCTTAGGCATAACAGAAACTTGAAGGTCTTGAAATTCCGTCAACACCATATCATCAAGATCCACCGTCGTTTCA
This sequence comes from Benincasa hispida, assembly GCF_027475165.1. Taxonomy (NCBI): domain Eukaryota; kingdom Viridiplantae; phylum Streptophyta; class Magnoliopsida; order Cucurbitales; family Cucurbitaceae; genus Benincasa; species Benincasa hispida. Next base: position 60,793,401 of record NC_143489.1, read on the forward strand.
ACACCCTCAATTGGCCTCAACCAAACATTCACCGTTGATTCCTTATAGAAAAACAACACCTTCACAACCCTTTTCGTCTCACTTTGGGCCTGTCCGTACCACCCAATTGTAAAAACAGACCCCACAACATCCGAAAAATTCAACCCTCTTTTCTCAATTGACTTGATCAAAGGTGGGTGTTTGAGCGATAACTCAATCGCTTCTGACTGTTCTTCTAGGGTTAGTGTTGGAAAACCCGTACCTTGGTACACATGCTCCGATATTATTGAGCCTTTGCCATTGGCTAGGCTCACGACAAACTCGTGAGTTTGCTTGTTTGCTCGTACGACGACAAAAGCTTGACGTGGCGGAGGTGGGGAACGTGGATTCGCGAGCCATGAGAGGACAGCGGGTTTGTTTGGCTCGTCGACGCCGACGTAGTGAAAAGTGAGGGCACGGTTGATGTTGTTGAATTTGGATTTTATTGTGGAGGTGACGGTTTGAATCTCAAGTGGAGATAGAGGGTTGAAAGGATGAGAAGAGATGGAAGGAATGGATGTGAAGATAAAGAAGAAGAGAATAGGGACTTTAAGAATCGAGAGAGCCATGAGAATAAAATTCATAACGTATTATCTTGAGGTTTTTGGCATGTGTTGGGGTAGGTTATTTAAAGGCCATTCAAATGAACCTACACCTATCAATTGTGCAGTTGTGATAACATCCATTAAAAATCTATGATTTGGCAAAATTTTTCTTTTTGTAAAATTGATTTTTTCCTACTATGTACAGAATGGGGAATGTATGTATTTAGGTGTACCTTAAATTGCACATCATCGTTATTTTTCAAGATGAATTATTATATTATTTGATGGTTGTAACTGTGTCACATATCTTTAAATGAGATGGTGATACACATGGCTTAAAATGTTTATAACAATTTTATGATAAAATTTAAATTTTGATTGATTAAGTTTAATTGATGAAATATTGTCATTCATATGAAAATTGTTGGTTGTGATAGAAATTTTCTTAAACATATAATTTTTAATGGAAAGATAACATTTTTTTAATGAATAATGCTTATGATAAAGTTTAAATTTGAAAGATTTGACACAAATAAAAGTAAAGAATGGGAAGAAAAAAATTATAGAAATAGATGGATAAATAAAATTTAAATATATATGATGTAACTAAACAAATATCTTACTAATCTTGAAAAGGACAAAAAAATACAAAGATATAAAATTTTAACGTGTTTGATAGAAAGGTCCTTTTTTATGTACAAATACAATTTTTTTATACATTTTGAGAAAATTGGACAGTTGGTCTATTTTAGAGGCCCCAAATAAAGAATACCCCACTTTTTTAAAAATAATGTTAACGGACTTTCGGTTGATGTCATGGATGAGTAAAGTTGTGGATTTGTCCTTCCTTCAGATTTTTTTTTCTTTTTTCTTTTTTCTTTTTTTCTCTTTCCTTCTTCTTCTTCTTCAACCAACTTCGATAAAACCACGTACCAATTTCGACAAGTCCACAGGAGCAGCTCTAGGTGTGAGTGTGAAGAGTAGCTCCAACCAACTTCTATGAAACCAAAGTTCGAAGCGAGAGCGAGAGCAGGAGAACGAGACAACGAGACAACAAGACAATGGGACAACAAGAGAGAGAGGAGAGCGTTCTGTGAGTGAGAAAACGAAGAGATAGAAGAAAGGGAGAGCAAAAGAGCGACATGAGCTTTTTCGTATGGGCGAGTTCATTTTGGTACTCTCACTCGAATTTGACATTAACAAAACCAAAAAATCTCATTTTGAAAAAGAAGGAAAATTTTCATTGTCCCCTAAAATTTGGTTCATCCATAAAAAAACCCTTTTACATTTTAGGTTAAAATATCATTATGGTCCCCATACTACGAAGTTTTTTGAATTTTAGTCTCTATACTTTTAGTTATCCAATTTTAGTCATCTTACTTTTAACAAATCTTAAATTTAGTCTCTCAAAGTTAATTTTTAAAAAATTAAGTAAATAATAATTATGATTTTCATGTAAGAAATTAAAATATATGAATATGTTTTCAAAATTTGTAGTAAAAATATTATAGATAACAACTTTTTTAAAAAATCAGCAATAAATTAGCATTTAGGACTAAATTCAATATTTATTGAAAATATAAAAGCTAAAAATTAGATAATTGAAAGTTCAGAAGTTAAAATTAAATAAATTTAGAAGTGTATGGATGAAAATGATTTTTTAACATATATTTTAATTATGAACAGATGTCATTGTACTTGACTTTTTGTCTCTCTCCTACCTAACAATTCCTCTTGGATTCTCTTGTCTTCCTAAGAAGAAAAAATGTGTTCAGAAGAGAGGGTACAAATAATTAAAGTTGGGGCATAAAAGAAATTTACTTAAAAATGAAGGGTAAAATAGAGAATTAAAAACTCTCCTGTTATAACGTTTTAGTATATTTTAGATTTGTAGCTTCTTTTTTCAATGATCTTTCCTACATTTACATTTCTTCTCGAGAAGCAAAAATCTTCCAAACAGAGCTGATTCCTAATCTCAATTTGTTTTCCTTTTTAGTATAAATATATTCAATTATATTACCTCAGTTCTTATACTGTAAAGTTAAAAGTGGACATATCCTGAGATATAAATGTTTAATGATGGAGAAATCTGTAGTTTGAAACTCTCTACTCCTATTATACTGAAAAAAATCTTATACTATAAAAGAATGATATAACATAGAGGCTAATATATTTTAAAATTTTAAGCTCATATTTTTTTAACTAAAAGATGGAAAAGTTTCAAGTACTGCATTAGTATGAGAAAGTTTTCTTGCTACCTAAATTTATTACTATAAAATAAGTATTTAATAATTATATGAGGCTCATGAAATAAAATAATATATTATCTAATGACATTTTAGATACTGAATGGAAGAAGTATATAATAACGTAGCACTAAAAGTTTTTTCCCTAAAAGATCTAGGAACTACTAAAAATTGGTAAGTTCTCTACCAACAAAATGAGCAATGATATTGACAAGTGTTCTGATCCAAGAGGTTAGGAGAGCAACATCAAATCGAAAAACCGAAAATCCAAATCAATCCAAACCAATCCAATGGTTTGATTTGGTTTTTTAATATAAAATTGGATATCTTGGTGTGTATTTGGAGAAAACTAAAAACTATTGGTTCAGATCGGTTCTTTATTAGGAAAAATCAATCAAAATCGAACGAACCAATGATATATATATATACTGATCTTCATTAGGCATCTTTAGTATTTTAATTATTATGGTGCACATATATTTGTTGTTAAGGAAAATACCGAGTATTATGAAACGTGTATATTTTTTATTTAGAAAAGTGCCAATGATAAACAAAAATGTCAAAAAAAAAATAGGTCCAATTTTAAATTTTAAATTAGCATAAAAGGATAAATTCAAACTCAAAATAGAAATAAAAATAAAAATTTGGATAAAAAATAAAATGTGATAAATCGATAATCAAACCAATAATAACTTGATCCAAATAAATTCAATTTATTGGTTATGTTCTTTGTTGGACATTGGTTTGGATCCATTCTTTATAAAACTAATTGGTTGAGTTTGGTTCTTGGTTAGCCCCAAAACCGATAAAGTCGAACCAACTATCACCCCTACAAGAGGTCGAAGATTCAATCCCTCACCCTCACTATTGTTATATTAAAAACAAAATGGAAGTTCTCAATATTCTTAAATTCAAATGAAAGTGAATGTTATTTTGTGCTTATTGAGATCATTGTTTACACTTCTCTATAATTTTTAGAATGATAAATTATTACTTTATTCCTCAAACTTTAAGTTTTGTATATGTCTCAAAGATTTTTAAACTTTAAAACGTGATTAGTAAATTTTATACATGTTCCAAACTTTTAAAAACTAAACACAAAATTGAAATTTTAGAATTTTTTTTGACACAAAATTAAAAAACCTAACAACCAACACTTTTGAAAATTTGAGACTAAATAGATATCTAAAAAAGTTTAGCACTAAATTTATAATAAAATGTTTTGAAAAAGTTTCTTTATTTGAGAAGAATAATAATTTATCCCATAAAATGTATTGAGAAGTGGAAAAAAATAAACATAAAAAGATGGATGCAGTTTAGTCAAAACAAATTATAAAGTTTCAAAAAAGTTTGTAAGTCATCTTTTTAATTCTCAAAATAATTTAAAACTGCTTAAGTGCAACTTTCACTCTCCAACCAAACCTAAATACTACCTAAAAAGTGTCTAAATGACACTTTCACTCTCAAACGAACATAAAAAGATCTAAAAAGTTTTCAAGAGACAATTTGACTTTCAAAATAGCCCAAATAGTTCATAAGAGTCAATTTGATTATCAAAACAAACTATAAAGTTTAACAAAGTTTATAAGTCCTCTTTTAATTCTGAAAACAACCTAAAAATGTATAAGTGCAACTTTCACTCTCCAACCGAACTTTAATCCTACTTAAAAAGTATCTAAGTGACAATTTCACTCTCAAACTAAATAAAAAGACCTAAAAAGTTTCCAAGCACTACAATAAATAATGGATACAATGGCTAATGAAAAAGGCTATGAAAGGTTCTTTATAGTCTTATTTTTAAGGCTTTTATATTATATATATAGCTTTAATCTTATGTTATAACAAACAACATTGAAATTATGTCCATTTACATTACAAACACTTGTTTTAAGTTAAATAGACATGAAATAATTCACAATGTATGCATTAAATACAATGACTTCCTTTCATTATTGAAATTTAGTAATCAATTTACATTAGAAACTAAAAAAATATCCAATAATACAAAAATATATCAAATGTATTTTTCAACCATACAAGGTTCACAAAATACAAAATTCATCAAGTTTTGAGGATTATAGCATCATGGAATTGAGCTTCCATCTTTGATCTTCATCTACCTACATAAAAAGTAAATTAGCATCAGATTGGTTCCAAAAATCACAATTGAATGTCAAAACTATATAAAAAAGTACATAATTGTTATTTTGACTCTCAAAACAACCTAAAAATTGTAGTTCATTAATAATCGACAAATTTATGTAAACACAATTATTAAACTTTAAATTACCTCTAAATTCATGAACATGTCATTCATTTTAGCTATTCTCATTGTAACAAATATATATAAGTATTGGTCAAGAAGGATAAGTTGACATTAAACTTCATAGATCATTGAAATAATAAATGTCATTAATTAGGCAATAATAATACAAGCACCGGTCATAAACTCTAAACATATGAAAATAGTAGTAAAATAGAAACAAAGGCACAATGAATAAATATGTTAAAAAAAATTCAGAATAATATGTAAAATATGGAGATGTTTTACAAATCTAATAATATATTAAAATCAACAATAGAGTAAAGTGTAACTTGTTTACTCCTTAAGAAAAAAGCAAAAAATAAGCATGACAAACATGCTAAAATAATACTTTCTTATCTGCGGTTCATTGACAAAAAGATTACAATCTTGTCTATAGTCACGAACCTATAAATAATACTCATGGTAAAAACATAGCAATAAACGTGTCACACCCCACTCCGAACCCGCCTCTTGAGCCCGAGGAGAAGTGTGAAGGACCATAGATACCACCCTTTTATGATACGTACTACCCATCTGAACCTCTTTACTCTCAGTAAACTTAAGTCAAGGAGATAAACAACAATTGATTGAGTAGGCCCATTTTATTACAACAGTATAACATTTATACAATTCCAAGACTTAACTACAAAGTTTACATCAACTACTTTAGAACCCCCAAAGTGTAACTTTGGCTTGTGGCAGACCTTGACTTTAGTAACATCCTGAAACTCCTCACCTTTCGCTACATGGGAAGAAAAACATGAAAGAACAGAATGAGCTTCACAAAGCTCAGTGAGTGGTAAGCAACTTCTAGAGTCTATTTCAACTCGTAATAACAAGCATATCACAAATACGAGGTTAATACTCAAACCTCAGCTTTGAATGAGTCTGGTCTCAACTTCTATCTACACGCACGATAGATAATTAAATTGATAACTACTTAGAATGAGTCTATTCTCTACCTACACTCACGGTAGATAGTTAACTGTTACTAATCATGAACGCTTACTTTGATGCGTTCCCTTCGTTCCTTATGTCTCTTATGTGCTTATAGCTCCCCACTCATAGGTTCAGAAGCTAGGCCTGTCAACCCTCTAACCATCTCATACGAGGTTCCTCCCATAGGCTCAGGAACTAGACCTCTTGGTCCCTTGACCATCCCGTGAGGTTCCATTTTCGAGCTCAAGAACTAGGTCTATTAACCCTTTGACCATCCCGATCACATATTCCCATTCTCATACTAATTTATTCATTCATAACATCAGCATAAAAAATTTATCTAAAATATATTCTTAATACTTAAAGGAATTTACCACTCACTTTGGTAAGGTAGGAATCTTCCTTTCTAGAAGTTCCTTGATCACCTCGGGTTCCTTTTTGAACCCTAAGATCCAGATTCAACTTAAAGCTCAGATTCTTCATAGTTCTAAGCCATATCTCGAGATACTTCCTTATACAAACATGCTCTAAAATGTCTCAGAAAACTTACCTTAAAATTTTAGCTCAGAACTTCTCATGGTTTGACCAAAATCCTCTAAACATCAAGACTGGCTCAAGCTTACCCGACAGCTCGACCCTTCTGCCTTTTCCTCATTCTCCAGCCTGATTCCTTGAAGCTTCTTCTCTGGCAACCCTACCTTGAAAACTAGACTCTCAAATCTTTCAGGTGGATTTGGAATCACTCCAATGCTGGGAGAAATCCTCGTCCCAAATTGATGCTACTTCCAGACTTCACTGTCCGACAGCTTCTCCTCCTCTTGGAACTTCATGACCAACACATGATCTTACTCCCAACACATGGTCTCCTCCAAAATCACCTTCTAACACTCTTCCTTTTGCTCTTTGAAGAGAATTTGGCTTGTGATTTGAAGAGACAATTTATGGTGGTATTTATAGGATAAAGGAAATTATCCTTATCATCTTTACTAAGTCTCAACGCAAGATACCTCCTACTTTGGAGTGTTTGCACCATGTTTTGTCATCACCTACTCCCTTTGACATTTACCTACTCTCATGCCACACACCTACTTGAGTTATCTTCCTCATGCATAAGACTTCCTTTGCATGAAACTTATTCGTCCAGCTCCTACTAACTCAAGTCTCACCATCTCTCGGTATAATCATTTGTTTGGGTGAGCTCATCAACCTTGCGTAACGCAAGCCTCAACACAGCTCCATCATCTAGTTCTTGCATCTATCACTTATCTCCAATGTCCCATCGTGTAATTCAATCGTTTAGTAAACGATCTCGTGCATAGCCCATCGCTTAGCTACCACGCCTATCGTTTAGCTCCATCGTTTAGCATCGACGCCTTACCGTCTAACGATACGTTCATCACATAATGTCCATCACCCAACATTTGCGTCTATCGTATAACGCCCATCGCTTAGTATTCTGCTCATCGTGTAGCACCATCGTGTAGTCTATCACCCTGCGCCTACACATCGTCTACCATCTATGCTCATCGTCTAACGCCCACTCAATGCTTAGCGCTATCGTCTAGTGCTATCGTCCAACTTCCACTGATCATATAGTGTCTTTTCCTATCGTATCGCCCGATTGTCTAGCACTACACTTCTCATCGTTTAACGCCGCAGGCATCTTCACGATCGTCTAGCGCGCATCTTCAAGTGCGGCTTCGCTTGGAAGAAAAAAAAGAAAGTTAAAAAAAAATAAAACGAAACAGCAAAGATCAAAAGAAAGAAAAAAAAAAGAAAAAGAAAAGAAAGAAAGAAAAAGAGAAAACAAAAAGGAAGAAAAATTGAAAGGAAAAAAAAAGGAAAAAATGGTGAAAAAAAAAAGAAGAAAGAAAGAAAAGATTAAAAAAAAAAAAATTGGAAGAAGAAGAGAGAAAGGAGAGAAAGGAAAGGGTAGAAGAAGAGGAGGGGATAAGGATAATGAAGGGGTTTAGGGTCCTATTTATAGAGATTCCTAAGTTCGGCAACAAATTAAGAAATCCAATTCAAATAAAGATTTGATTTAAAATATTAGATTTTTATTAGAGTTCCTAATTTATTCTATCCTAATCTCAAAATAAATTAAAAAAATATCCTATTTAATTTAATTTTATTAGATTTTGTCCTCAAATTTATCAAGATTTGGACATATTCTAAATTTTATTCAAAATCAAATTAAATTGGGAATAAAATTTGATTTTTTTTCTTAAATTAAAAAGAGGTCATAATCCAAATTTCATACTAAATTCAAATTTATAAGTTTTTATCTCCTAACCAAATTAAATTGAAGATAAAACTTAAAATTTTTCCTTAAATTAAAATTTGGCCATATTTTATATTTTATTCAAAATCAAATGGTTCAATTTGAGATTAAACTGTATATAAAATCTCAAATTAAAATTTGGACATATTTGAAATTTTATCTCAAATCTAAATCATCCAAATTCACACGTTTTTATCCTCAAGTCAAATTAAATTAAGGATAAAATCCCAAATTAAAGTAAAATTCAAATTTGGGCATCTTCCAAATTTTATATCAAACTCATTTAAATTTAGGTTCTTATCCCCATTTCCAAATCAAATTGTGGGAAAAATCTAAAATTTAACCCAAATTAAAATTTGTCCATATTCATTATTCCAAATTCAAGTTGTTCAAACTTGTTTTTATCTCCAATCTAAATAAATTGTGGATAGAAAAAGCAATCTCAATTGATCTTTTATTAAAATTTGGACATATCCCAAATTTTATCTCAAATCCAAATCAAATTGGAGTAAAATCTCTAATTAAAATTTGGCCATATTGCAAATTTTATCCCAAATTTGAGTTAAACTTATGAACTAAATTCATAGTTTAACTAATACACTAATTGAGGTCAAATTCAAGAACAGATATATTTGGATTTTGATTCCAACTTTATATTTTTTTTAGATTCATCTACCCATATATGTGCATAAATCTCGAAAAGGATGAAGAAATTTTGGACCAATCACAAATTGCCACGTCATTTACTAAATTATGACCAAATTCGAAATCATCAAATTTGGGACCAATTAGGAGTGGACATGTGTCTCGAAATTAAGTTGAAGATAAAGTCCAATGACGCCACGTGGTTTCATCGTAACCGTTGAATCATATAAGATTAATTTGACCAATTTGATATTATTTTTGGGTTAAAATTTAACTATGCCCAAAAATAGATTGAATTTGACCCGAATGTCAAATCAGACCTAAATCTAATTAATTGGACCAAAAGGCCAAACCCATGGACAAACCAAGCCCAAACTCATGGGTTAACCAGGCCCAAGCCCATAAAACTCATCAGAGAGCCCTATAAATAGAGGCAGTCTTCTCATTTCAAGGGTCAGCAATTCTACACTTCAGAGAACTTAAAGGGAATTATTTATAATCAGAAGACTCCTCGACTCCTGAAGCTGACCACGCTTGAAGACTGACGTCCTTTGGAGATACAAGCATTCCGAAGACTGAAGTCCTTTGAAGATACAAGCATTCTGACCACGCTTGAAGACTGAAGTCCTTTTAAGATACAAGCATTCTTCCAAGACTCCAAGCTCAAGAACATCCACATGCTCTGCTTCTATACATCAAGCATACACTCAAGCCTCGTGCAAGCACTAATCATCTAAGAAGATCAACAAACCCAAAGGTCCATCGTCCAAGAAGATCATCAAGTCCAAAAGTCGATCGTCCAAGAAGATCAACAAGCCGAAGACCAATCGTCCAAGAAGATCAACAAGTCCAAAGGCCGATCATCCAAGAATATCATCAAGCCCAAAGACTAATCATCCAAGAAGATCATCAAGCCGAGAGAGAATCAGAGGATCAAATACTAGAGATCGAACCACATCGCATCAATTCAACATGAACATCAATACCAACTAAAGTTCAACACCACGAAACAAGTTTCTCCGGAAGTTTTCTACGAACACTAATCCTCCAAGAAGATCATTAAGCCCAAAAGCCGATCATCCAAGAAGATCAACAAGCCCAAAGACCGATCGTCCAAGAAGATCAACAAGCCTAAAGGCCGATCGTCCAAGAAGGTCATCAGGCCTATCATCCAAAAAGGTCATCAGCTCAAAGGTCGATCATCCAAGAAGATCATCAAGCCCAAAGGCCGATCATCCAAGAAGATCATCAAGTCCAAAGGCCGATCACCCAAGAAGATCATCAAGTCCAAAGATCGATCATCCAAGAAGATCATCAAGCCCAAAGGCCGATCATCCAAGAAGATCAACAAGCCCAAAGACTGATAATTCAAGTTAAAGACTATAGTTTATTTTGAAAGAATCAAAATATTATGTATTAGAGATTGTATTAACTGTACACAAAATTAATATAAATAGAAAGTTCAAGTTCCATGAACTAAATTTCTTTAGAAATCTCGTACAAACAGTCATGGATGAGTAAAGTTGCAAATTTGTCCTTCCTTTAGATTTTTTTTTTCTCTTTCCTTCTTCTTCTTCTTCTTCGACAACCAACTTCAATGAAACCATGCACTAGCTTCGACAAGTCTATAGGAGTAACTACAGGTGTGAGTGTGGAGAGTAGCTCCAACCAACTTCTATGAAACCAAAGTTTGAAGTGAGAGCGAGAGCAGGAGAATGAGACAACGAGACAACGAGACAACAAGACAACGAGACAACGAGACAACGAGAGAGAAGGGTGTTATGTGACTGAGAAAAGGAAACGAGACAACGAGCAAGAGAGCGACACGAGCTTTTTCGTGTCGGCAAGTTCATTTTAGTAATTTCACCTGAATTTGACATTAGAAAAGCCAAAAAATCTAATTTTCAAAAATGTCTCCTAAATTTTGGTTCATCCATACAAAAATCCCTTACATTTTAGGTTAAAATACCATTATGGTCCTCATACTACGAAGTTTGTTCAATTTGAGTCTCTATACTTTTAGTTATCCAATTTTAGTCCTCTTACTTTTAACAAATCTTAAATTTAGTCCCCTCAAAGTTAATTTCTAAAAGATTAATTAAATAATAATTATGATTTTCACGCGAGAAATTAAAATATGTGAATATATTTTCAAAATTTATAGTAAAAATGTTATAGATAGCAACTCTTTTAAGAAATCAACAATAAATTAGCATTTGGGACTAAATTCAATATTTATTAAAAATAAAAAACTAGAAATTGAATAATTGAAAGTTCAAATACCAAAATTGAACAAATTTAAAGGTGTATAAATCAAAATGATATTTTAACATATATTTTAATTATGACCGGACATCGTTGTACTTGACTTTTTCTCTCTCTCCTACGAGACAATGCCTCTTGGATTCTCTTTTCTTCCCTAAGACGAAAAATATGTTCAGGAGAGAAGGTACAAATAATTAAAGTCGGGCGCATAATAGAAATTTATTTAAAAATGAAGGGTAAAATAGAGAATTAAAAATTCTTCTGTTATAACCTTTTAGTATATTTTAGATTTGTAGCTTCTTTTTTTCATTGATCTTTCCTACATTTACATTTCTTCCCAATAAACAAAAATCTTCCAAACTTAGCTGATTCCTAATCTCAATTTGTTTTCCATTTTAGTATAAATATATTCAATTATAAATGTATTAATGATAAAAAAAAAGTTTGTAGTTCAAAACTTTATATCCCTATTATACCGAAAAAATTCTTATACTATAAAAGAAGGATAACATAGAGGCTAATATATTTTTAATTTTTAAGCTCATATTTTTTAAGCTAAAAGATGGAAAAGTTTCAAGTAATGCATTAGTATGAGAAAGTTTTCTTGCTGCCTAAATTTATTACTATAAAATAAGTATTTAATAATTATATGAGGCTCATGAAATAAAATAGTATATTATCTAATGACATGTTAGATAATGAATGGAACAAGTATATAATAGCATAGCACTAATAGTTTTTTCCCTAAAAGATTGAGGACTACTAAAAATTGGTAATTTCTCTACCACAAAAATGAGCTTAGCTCAATGATATTGACAAGTGTTTTGATCCACGAGGTTAGGACTGCAACAACAAACCGAAAAATCGAAAATCCAAATCAATCCAAACCGATCCAATGGTTTGATTTGGTTTTTTAATATAAAATTGAACATTTTGGTTTGTATTTAGATAAAACTAAAAAAATATTAGTTCAGATCGATTCTTCATTAGGAAAAATCAATCAAATTTGAACGAACCAATGGTATATATATACTCTTCATTAGGTATCTTTAGTATTTTAATTATTATGGTGCACATATAATTGTTGTTAAGAAAAGACCAATTATTATGTAGTATGTATATTTTTTATTTAGAAAAGTGCCAAAGAAAAACAAAAATGTCAATTTCAATTTATATAAAAAAAAAGCCCAATTTTAATTTTTAAATTAGCATAAAAGGATAAATTCAAACACAAAATATAAATAAAAATAAAAATTTAGAAGAAACAAATAAAATGTCATAAATAGAGAACCAAACCAATAATAAATTGATCCAAATAAATCCAATCCATTAGTTATGTTCTTTGTTGGATATTAGTTTGGATCCATTCTTTGTAAAACCAATTAGTTTAGTTTGGTTCTTGGTTGACCCCAAAACCGACAAAATCGAACCGACTATCACTCCTACAAGAGGTCGAAGGTTCAGTCCCCCACCCTCACCATTGTTATATTACAAACAAAATGCTAAGTTCTTAATACTCTTAAATTCAAATGAATGAACGTTATTTTGTGCTTATTGAGATCATTATTTACACTTCTATATAATTTTTAGAATGGTAAATTATTACCTTATTCCTTAAATTTTAAGTTTTGTATATGTCTCAAAGATTTTTAGACTTTAAAATGTGATCAGTAAATTTTATACATGTTCAAAAATTTTAAAAATGAAACACAAAATTGAAATTTTAGAAATTTTTTTGACACAAAGTTAAAAAACCTTACGACCAACACTTTTGAAAATTCGAGACTAAATAGATATCTAAAAAAGTTTAGCACTAAATTTATAATAAAATGTTGTTAAAAAGTTTCTTTATTTGAGAAGAATAATAATTTATCCCACAAAATGTATCATGAAGTAGAAAAAATAAGCATGAAAAGACGGATGCAGCTTAATCGCACAATTTCTGTTCAAAAAACTCAAATGCTCAATTACAAATAATTGTCACGTGACAAATTTTTCTAAAAAGTATATAATTTTAAAAATATTTTTTTTCTTTATGATTGACATAATCACATAAAAATAGATGTAGTTTAAGTTGCATCTAAAAAATTAATCTGTAAAATTCTTTATATTGGATCTCAACCACTCAAAATTCACTCGTTGATATTGATAAGATATTAGTGATTAGTGAAACCCACCTCACGAACATCATTTCTTTACGTCCAAAAAAAAAAAGAAAAAATACTGGTCGCTGGTCTGCCATTCTCAGTGTGACGAATAAAAATAAAAAAATAAATAATAAATCAAATCATGATCAGGGAGTATAATAAAGTCACGTGTTGCATGGTTTCAAAATTTGCTTGACATTACTTGGACAAGGAAAAAATGTGGCGACACTTGAAAATGATGGAATATTTTTTTAGATTTTTCGAATGCCTTTAATTTTGCAACATTAATATCCTTGGCCCTAATTTTTAAAAATGATGTAATATGACTCCTTTATCATCATCGTTATAGGGAAATTCTTATAAATAAAAAAATTTCAATAATATTTATATTTTATAGCGAAAAAATTTTAAAAGTATCTGTACTTTTGGATTTTTTTGTTATAAAGTTCAAATATTTTTAAATATTTTTTTGATATTTAGAAAGACCCCTTATATATATTGTCTTTTGCAATTTTAATGAATAAGAAATTAAAGTCATCCGACATGCTAGTACTCCGACGCTCATACTCTTTTTCAATTAATCTCTCAAATACTAAAACTCTTACTCTCTCGATGTTCATGCTCTTTTTCATGTTTTGTTCTCTTACTTGCCATTCTAAATCCTCATTAGTGGTGCACAAGGGGTAGCATAGATAATCAACATGCTCTTAGTTGCACTCTGACAATGGCAAAGGACCATCTTTTATTATTTTTTAAATAAATATCGCAAATGACATTAACCAACTGAATATTAGCGCATCCTTTAAAATATGGAACATTTTGAGTTTGGGAAATAGAACTCCTTAGCATATTTTCGGTTCAATTTGGGAGTTGGTCGAAAAAATGTTCTTTTAGAATTTTAGCAAAAAGTACTCCCTACATGTGATGATGACTTTCTTTTATCTTAAAATGCCCTCAACACTATTTAACTTTAGTATAATTAAATATTGATATTTAAAGTTTAGAGAGATTTTATCTAAGTTTTATCCTTTTTAATATGAAAATCGAACCCCCTTTTTCTTTAAAAAAAATCACACATCTTCATCTTGTTTTGATTTTTTTCTTTTCGTATCACACCACTCCCTTTCAATCGTCCCCTAAGAAGCATAGATATGAATACGAGACACGAATACGACACCACAAGAATTTTTGCCTCTGTCGATGCAAGAAAGCGTGGGTAGATCTTCAGAAAAGTGTGAGCAAAGCCTCTACCAACGTCTTTTGCGTGGGTAGATAGCATGAGTAGAAGTCCATCAGCAGAGCTGCTGCTCACGCTTTTTGACGTTGCATCGGTAGAAATTCCCATGCAAGTAAATGCGTGGGTAGAAAAGCCTTTGTGCCCATACAACTAATGTCGGTAGAAAAGACTTTATGCCTACGCAACAACTTTCGTAGGCATATGTGTCGAAAAGAACTCTTACTGCCAATGCAACTTGCTCAATTTCTGTCCATGCATGATCTGTTAGTAGAAATGAGGATCTGCCAACGTAAAAACCTTCATGGATAGAAATTTCATTTCTGCCACACATGATACGTCGGCAAAAACTTATTTAAAAAATATATATTATATGCTTTGGGATCAATATTTAAAAAATAATAATTCAATTTTCTGTAACAAAATATATTCAATATTGTTACAACAAATTAGAAAAGGAAATTTGTTCAACCCTTAATTTCTTAACCAAAATATATCATCCGAACTAGAATTCTAGAGTTATTAGTTTCTTTGTTTCCTAAGCTATTATTTTTCATTTTGACTATACAAAATGGACAAATAAATATTAAATAACAAAAAATGCTTTGCTTGGCTAGTTGATCTGCACAAAAAATATCATTTATGTCGTCTTCAAAATATAAAGACCTAAAAATGAATACTAAAATCCATTAAGCACAACATGCTCAATCATACTTATTCAAAATGAATCATGTATCAAAATATAAAGCAAATTTATTTACATGACTTTCAAGTCTCAGACCCTATATACCCACTTAAAACCTATAAATAGTATTCAAAATGTGCATATTTAAAGTGCATGACCTAATAAAAATAAACAAAGTTTAAAAAGTGCCAAATGTACTTTAAAGTCTAAAAATGGACCTAATTGCATGATTTTAAATCACATATGCTCTAAACCAAGCCGAACCTATAAAATTGTCCAAAACGTGCATGTTAAAGTTCAAGTCGTCCAAAAAAATCAGGTTCAAACATATTGGTTTCTCTACATAAAAAGTGTCTAAGTGACACTTTCACTCTCTAACAAACTTAAAATGACCTAAAAAGTTTCCAAGAGACAATTTGACTTCCAAAACAACCTAAATGGTTCATAAGAGTCAATTTGGTATCAAAACAAACTATAAAGTTTCAAAAAAGTTTGTAAGTCACCTTTTTAATTCTCAAAACAATTTAAAAATGCTTAAGTGCAACTTTCACTCTCCAACCAAACCTAAATACTACCTAAAAAGTGTCTAAATGATAATTTCACTCTCAAACGAACATAAAAAGACCTAAAAAGTTTTCAAGGGACAATTTGACTTCCAAAACAACCTAAATAGTTCATAAGAGTCAATTTGATTATGAAAACAAATTATAAAATTTTAAAAAAGTTTATAAGTCCTCTTTTAATTCTCAAAACAACCTAAAAATGTTTAAGTGCAACTTTCACTCTCAAACCAAACCTTAATCCTACTTAAAATGTCTAAGTGATAGTTTCACTCTCAAACTAAAATAAAAAGACCTAAAAGTTTACAAACATTACAAGAAATAATGGATACAATAGCTAATAAAAAATGTTATAAAAGACCTTTCATAGCCTTTTTCGAAGGTTCTGACAACCCATGTAGAGCTATAATGGATGCTACAATAGAGTATGAAGATATAGCATGACTATGAAAACATTCATAGCATTAGTCATTAAAGTTATCTTTAACGTATAATAGCTTACTCCCAATGCTATCTTTATTATATAATAGCCTTTTCTTAATGCTTCATTTGACATATGATAGCCTTTTTTTAAGGTTATTATATCATATATATAGCTTTAATCTTATGTTATAACAAACAACATTGAAATTATGTTCATTTGCATTACAAACACTTGTTTTAGGTTAAATAGACATGAAATAATTCACAATGTGTGCATTAAATACAATGACTTCCTTTTATTATTAAAATTTAGTTATCAATTTACGTTAGAAACTAAAAAAAGTATCCAACAATACAAAAATACATCAAATGTAATTTTCAACCATATAAGGTTCACAAAATACAAAATTCATCAAGTTTTGAGGATTATAGCATTATGGAATTGAGCTTCCATTTTTTATCTTCATCTACCTACATAAAAAGTGAATTAGCACCAGATTGGTTCCCAAAATCACAATTGAATGTCAAAACTATGTAAAAAGTACATAATTGTCATTTTGACTCTCAAAACAACCTAAAAATATATGGTTAATTAATAATCGACAAAGTTACGTAAACACAATTATTAAACTTTTAATTATCTCTAAATTTATGATCATGTCATTCATTTTAGCTATTCTCATTGTAACAAATATATATAAGCATCGGTCATATAACACTCCGTATTTTTCTTTAGTATTAATGTAATTTCAGTAATTTTGTTAGTGGAGGGCATTTTTGGAATTATGGAGTTTAAGTGTAAGTGCAGGAATTTAATTTTTGATCTTGCAAAACTATTTAATGGATGGATAAATCAAGAACATCTCTAAGGGATCTTTCTTTTCCATTGAAAATCCTAGAATTCCTCTCATCCCAAAATCGTCCAAAAAATTGTTTTGTTAATGTTGTCCCATAAGAGCCCTTTCGTTGCCTTAAAAATTACGATTTGAAAAATAGCAAAGGAAGGAAGAGTATAATTACGAAGCATAGGTTGAACGCGTAGGCATGATTGATGCACATTTTAAAATAGATTGTCTACTAAGAAATCTTTCAAATCCACACGTTAATTAACATTCATACAAAGTTCTAAAAATATATAAACATACAACTTCTCACAACTTTTATGACAAAGAAGTCTAGAAATATTTATTACTTAGATAGTATATTAAGACCAATCAATTGCAGTAAAAAAAAATCCATGTTCTAAGTGACTAATTACAACACCGTATACACAAATTTAAATCAAAATTAGAATATGTGAAATTTAAGAACTTACACAAACTTATCTTAAATAAATATAAACTTCTTTAATTAATAAGTCAAAAACAAATTATGTACCTAACTCTTTCAAAATTAAGAATAATTTGTATACCACCATCTTGACCTATAAAAACTACTCAACTAAAAGGAGAAGAAAGAAATGAATGTTAAAATCAAGAATCAAATTCCACAACACAAGATAACAAAGTAATCAATAATAGGTTTTTTGAATAAATGAACTTATTAAAATGAAAAAGGTACAGAAACACACAATAGATGAAAAATAATAATACATATGAGAAAACGCAACATCTATTTATACAAACATTTTTTTGCAGGTGAGCATCGAGTGGGAGAGCATTGAGTGGATTCTATTTTGCAGCAGATCTAGGCGAGCATCGAGTTCTTTATAGTGGGGAAGTTTTGGACCGGATCGAGTTCTAACAAAATCCAATACATAATTGCAATCCATTTAGCTAGCTCAATATCCTTCAAGTGCAGAAACTATAATCGAACAGCAATCAAACATAAACAATAATCAATTGCCAATGGAAAACGCAAAAAGGAAAATCCAAAATCAAATAAAAAGAAAATGAAAATGGATATAAGGATGAGTAACAGTAGTGACGGATGTGATGGAGAGTGATGGAGGTGATGGAGAGTCAGCCGATGGAGAGTCAACCAACGGACTGTGTACATTTTAGGGTATAAAGATGAGAGAGGTGAGAACGATAGAAATTAAAGAGAGGAATAGGAGCATCTGAGAAAAAAAATAAAATCACACTCACCAAAGTTGCTGCAACCGACGGTGACGATGGAAAATTAGTCGTCGACGGTGGAATGCAGGTGCACATTTTAGGGCATCGTGCAGAGTTGGGAATGATAAAAAGAGGAATGAGAACGATATGGGTTTCAAGTGTTGAAAGTTGTGATTGAGAAAATAAGAATTGAGATTTGAGAGAAAGAAGATTGAGATTTTGTGTGGAGAGAAAAAGAAAGGAAAGAGAGAAATAGAGAAAAAGAAAGGAAAGAAGAGAAATGGAGAAAAAGAAAATATGAGTTTTGTATGTTTGAAGAAGGGGTGAAGCGCACGACCCCCAAAATTTTGTGTATTTGGGCGGATAACTACGAAATTTTGAGCGCACGCCCAAAATTTGATTTTTAACATTTTTCCTTTTTTTTTTTTTTTTAGAGTTTCTATAGCCTATTTTTAAAAAGGCTATGTCTAAGAGCTATAATAAGTCATATTTGTTGAAATGAAGAGACAATTTGACTTCCAAAACAACCTAAATAGTTCATAGAGTAAATTTAATATCAAAACCAACTATAAAGTTGACAAAATAACCTAAAAATACCTAAGTGCTATTTTAGCTCTAAAAACCAACCTAAACAATTTCCAAAAAGTATGTGAGTGACACTTTGATTCTCAAAACAACCTAGTTTCATGAGTTTCAGTGTCCTATACTCTATACCTAAACAATTTCTAAAAAGGTACTATATTCATGCTACTGATCAGCGTCAGGCAAGTTTCGGGGCTTCATATAAGGTGAGCGTTGCAACACTGAAGTAGGGGCATTTTAGTCTTTTTGACTTCTTTGAAGTCCGAATGCTCAAATCAACTCCAAATTGCTCTAAATTAATCTCGTTCTTCACCAAGTCGCCAATTCTACCTCTAGATTGCTCGGTACCTACAAAATAGAAAAATAAGCACATGAAATCCAATAACGAGTCCGAATTAAGATAGGAATAATAGCTCTTTTTGAGACCTATCACTTATTCACGTATACCAGCTACAAATGTTCCATAAAAAATTGATATCCCAACACAACAAGTTGTCACTAATGAATCTGGAACACGCCAGAAGCACGATAGTCCAGTGAGTTCTAAAGATAAAAATGCTCGAAAACAAAAAAATAATTAATAGTGAAAAAGACTTGGTTGAGGAGGTAAATACCCATGAAAAAAATTCTCGACATGACTAGTGATGAAGGTGAAATACTTAAAGATAATAATGAGATTTCAATAAACTATGTCATTACATGAAAAAGATGGAATCAAACTAATATAATAATTGACAACATTTTTACATATTATGTTGCTTTTGATATTATATCTTAAAATGAGGATCCTAAACCAAAATCTGTTGAAGAATGTCAACATTGAAAATATTGTCTTTAGTGGAAAGAAATAATTGAAGCAGAATTAAACTCACTTTGAAAACGATAGGTTTTTTTTACAAGTAATTCGAACACCAGAAGATGTCAAAATTATGGGATATAAATGAGTATTTGTGAAAAAAGAAATGAAAATAATGAGGTCACAAGATACAAAGTAAGACTAGTTGCACAAGATTTTTCACAAAGACCTGATGGATGCAATTACACTAAGATATTTAATTGACTTGGTTGTGTATGAAAATCTTGATATGCATCTTATAGATGTAGTCATATCATATTTATATGGATCTCTTTATAATGATATTTATATGAGAATCCCAGAAGGATTTAAGGTATCTAAAACATATAAATCAAATTTTCGCGGATGGTATTGAATAAAGTTATAGAGATCACTATATGGATTGAAACAATCAGGACGGATGTGGTACAATCGCATGAATGGATATTTATTGAAAGAAAGATATCAAAATAATCTAATTTGTCCGTATGTTTTTATAAAGAAATCACAATCATGATTTACTATTATAACTGTATATGTTTATGACTTGAATATAATTGGAACTCCTGAAAAGCTTTCAAAGGCAATAGAATATCTTAAGAAAGAATTTGAGATGAAAGATCTCGGAAACACAAAATTTTACCTTGGTTTGCAAATTGGGCATTTAGCAAATGGAATATTTATTCATCAGTCAATTTATACAGGAAAAATTGTAAAAAGATTTTATATGAACAAAGCATATCCATTAAATATTCCAATGGAAGTCCGTTCATTGGAATTAAAGAAATATATATTTCGACCTCGAGAAGATAATGAAGAACTTCTTGGTCCTGGAGTACCATATCTTAGTGCAATTTATGCACTTATGTATCTTTTCAATACTACAAAACCAGATATTACATTTTCAGTAAATTTATTAGCTAGACAGAGGTTTTCTCCTACAAAAAGACATTGGAATAAAATTAAGCATATACTTCGTTATCTCCTAGGAACAATCGATGAATTTGTTTTATTCAAATAAATCAAATTTTGATGTAGTTAGTTATGTAGATTATGGATATTTATGTGATCTACACAAAGCTAGATCTCAAACAGATTATCTGTTCACATATGGAAGAACTGCTATATCATGGCGATCAGTGAAACAGACCATAATGACCATTTTCTTAAATCATGCTGAAATTTTTGCAATTCATGAGGCTAGTCGAGAATATGTATGGCTAAGGTCAATGACTTAGCACATTCATGAAACGTGTGGCTTGTCTTCTAATACAAATCTTCCAACAATATTATACGAAGACAACACAACTTGCATAGCCAAAATCAAAGGAGGATATATTAAAAGAGATAGAACAAGACATATTTCACCGAATCTTTTCTACACTCATGATCTTGAAGAAAATGGCGACATCACTGTATAACCTAGCAAACTTATTTACAAAGGCATTACCAACCGCAACTTTTGAAAAATTGGTACACAATATTGGAATGCAGTGACTCAGAAATCTTAAGTGATGTTTTCGTGAGAAAGAGTAATATATTGTATTCTTTTAAGAGTATGTATTATATGAAATATGTGCTCTTTTTCCTTCATTGTGATTTTTTCCTTTATCGGGTTTATCTAAGGAGAAGTATTATAAATATCATAAAAATAGATGCACAATGCTTAGTGTCCTAAAAGCCATGTGTTACTTTTCATGTTGTCCATGTGGATTCTAATAATTCATGCTTGGTAACCATGTAAATCCACATTATACTTGCCATATTGCCTATAGTAAAATTTGGTGGATCTTAAAATTATGCACATTGGTGAGAATAAAAATAAAAAATTCATATATTTCCTATTTCCATAAAATTATATTTTATATTTCTATTATTTCAATTTCCATAAAATTATAATTTTAGTTAGTTATAAGTTCAGTTATATTTTATTATTTTATTATTATTATTATTATTATTATTATTATTATTATTATTATTATTATATTTATATATTTATTATATATATATATATATATATATATTCTCTATGTCTGTTGTGTTCGATTATGTTCCATTGTGCTCCTCAATTTCACAAAAATAAGTATTGAAACAAACAAACAAAACAATAAAGACGAGCAAATAAACGTAGGGTGTACTACTTTTCTCATATCCCATCCATACAGATTCCCTCTTATCTCTTCCTATCTCAATAATTGCTAATTTAATTTCCTTGCATTTTTCACATTTTCTATCCAATTTACAAATTTCTTTTAAAAATAATACTTTCCAATTTCATTATTTATACCTTTGAATTTTTTTTGAAAGTATAAAAAAAAAAATATCTTTACCATTAGTTTTTAAAGAATCGGTTTTTTTACTTCAAATACTTTCGAAAGTATCATTAATAATATCCTTCAACTTTCAATAAAGAAATGAAAATGTGTTCTCTAGAAGTACATGGACAAAAACTACTGTGAGTATTCATTTAAAAAATAAAACCCATTAATCTACGTCGTGTTTCACTTTTTAAACTCTCAATAATTGCTAATTTAATTTCCTTGCATTTTTCATATTTTCTATCCATTTTACAATTTTCTTTTAAAAATAATACTTTCTAGTTTCATTATTTATACCTTTAAAATTTTTGTAAAATATATAAAAAAAAATATCTTTACCATTAGTTTTCACAGAATCGAATTTTTTCTTCAAATACTTTCGAAAGTGTCATTAATAATGTCTTTCAACTTTCAATGAAGAAATGAAAATGCGTCCTCTAGAAGTACATGGACAAAAAATGTGAGTACTCATTTAAAAAATGACAAAATTCATTAATCTATGTCGGGTTCCACTTTCCTCTTTCATTTTCACTCTCTCCTTTATTTCAGTCTATGATCTAATAATTCTCTATATAGTTTTCCTCCCTTCTTTATTATTGATCTTCTTCCATTCCTCAATCTCCAAATCTAACTCCACCAATCAATATAGTTATAATAAAAAGAAAAGAGAATATATAATTAGACCATCAAGAGATCTTAGGACTTAAATGATTTACTAATGTTGTATGATAGTAGTTGAATGTGAATAATATGTTTGGATATAATACATAAAAAGAGAGATGTGTTAAGAATTTAGCCATGATTTTGAATGGAGGGGAAAGATGAGTATGTTTCAGTATAAAAAAATTACGGTAGATGAGGTTGTTTTCAAATTATATAATTTTTCACCAACTCAAGAAAAGTTAAAAAAAAATTTATTATTTAAGTGCTTAAATTTCTTATATTTATGTTTGGAGATTTGAGAGAGTTCCTCTTGTTTAGTTAAAGTTATAATATTTAAGAAGAAAAGAAAAGAAGAGAGAATTGGGATAGGATGAGAGATTGATCAATAACGTGTAAAAAAAAAATTAGAAATGAGAAAGTATACCTCAAGTCATTGATCGAAATAGATGAGAGAGAAGAAATTGAAGACGAAGGGGATGAGATTCAGTTTTTGTCTATATATTAAGGTGAGGGCATTAATTTTTTTTTAAGATGAAGGATATTAATGAAACTTAGGAAAGTTTAATAACATTTTTTAAACAAGCACCGATAGATTTTTCTATATACTATTGATATGGGTTTTAATTTCTTCAATTTTTTAAAGTTTGAGGGTCGATTCTTTTGTTTCCAATGGAGTAGGCATTTGGATTACAACATTTATTTTGCGATAATGTAAGATACTTGGACATTTGATCCTAACATGCCTTACGGAGGGCATCTTAAGAGTTCTGGATGAGATTTTCTAGATTCCCGTATTGAGATACTTAGTAATATTGTAGTTTTTATTTTAGAAAAATATTCAAATTCAAATTTAAAGTAATATTTATTTTATAAAAAAATCTTAAATTAATATACCTTATTTTTTTGAGAAAAATAAATAAAACAACAAACTATATTAATTAAAAAAAATAAAATTAATAAAAACATATATGTTATATAAGTTCAAATTATATGAAATTAGTTAAAAATTAATGAATAGTTGTAAGGGCATTTTTAGAACATTATGTTATCTATATCTGTAATTCTTGACGTCTATAATCTTAGACATTTAAATATTTCGGTTATTTATATTCCTAAAAAACAAATGGCCCTTAAAGGTATTAATTAATCCTTAAAAAACTACCAACAAGAGTATTTTTTAAAAAGGCTTCTTGCATATTTGGCAAAATAAGTTTAAGAAATTAGGTCCATTGCCTAGACTTATTATTTTTGCAAAAATAGAAAAATGAAGCTTAGCCCACGTGATACACTTGATATTTTTTATACACTATTGATATACACTTGATACACTACTGATATATACTAGATACACTTGAAACCCTTGATACACTTGATATATACTACTAGTATATTTCGGATACACTTGATATACTATTGATACACGATTGAAATGACTATTATTTAAGTATTTTAAAAAAATTCATAAAAATATATTTTTTTTGAAAAACACTTTTTTCACTAGTTATTCGAAGCACACTCAAATTGTCAAAATTAGTATACTAAATTGAGTCTTATTGAGCTTTAGGTTGAATCTTCCTGATCTATTGTACATTTGTACTTAAAAATGAAAGAAACAATATCATTTAAAAAGGAAAACAAACTACAAAAAGGATAAAAAAAAATGTAGCATATACAAAACTTAAATTGAGTAATAACTCATATTGCTACAAACAAAAAAAACAAAAATTAAAGTGAGTAATAACTCATATTACTGCAAACAAAAAGCACAAAAAGTATACAAATCAATAGAAAAAATACACAACTGATATACTTTAAATGTAGTATATTAGTTGACTGATTGTTGGGGATGATGCCCTAAAGTCTCGTTTCCTATAGTTTGTAAACAGTTTGTACGAACCCTTGTGATGTATAATATATGATATTTACTTCACTTCTTGACTTTTCACATTGGATGTTTTATTTGCTTTATCACAAACCAATAAACTAAAATCCCTGGTTGTCTTTATGTAACTTAAGCATATATGTGGTGACATATAAGTGGATCATGTCTTAAGTGATAACCAAAATGGTTTGTAGTATATGGATATAGGAGGGAAACCTTATCCTGGTAACGTTGTGGATGCGGTGTGCTTTGTGGAATAGTTACAAGTGTTACAAATTGTCACAAATGATCTGATCCTAATCATTCGTGTAGAGGACATGCGAGTGGGGGCATCCTATACAAAGAGTTTGTATAAGACCTGACCACGAAGTGTTAACGTCTCGTTATATAACGTTGTTCATGACAGAGACTTCACTTCACTAGGATGACCATAGGTAACATGACCACAATCCTGAGTGAGTTGGGAACTTCTGTCATTGAGGGTGGTCCTTTGATTTTCATGGGTACGAGTGGCCAGGTCGCCGACTCAAACCTACCACTTTGGGGATTCGTCTGATTTGGGAGTTGGGAAAAACGATAAATTTTATTGTTCGATGTGGCGCTCACACACTTTCTCATGGCCTGAGAGGTGTTCACAAATAGTGGACTATGTTGTATTGTTCATTAGAAGGATCAATGGTACTTAAGGAGTGAGATGTACCTATACGGGCAAAACAGTAAATTGGTCCAGTTGTATTTACGAGCACTTGTGAAGGGTTATCGTACTCATGATTGGTTATATCGGATGGACACAGAAATATATCTATGGTAAGAAGAGTTCAACTATTGGTCTTTAGTGGAATACTTGGCAGTTAATGGATGTTGGATCTCGTGGCTAAAAAGTTTAGTCAGCTATTCATGTACTGTTGGAGCTTCGAGCCATATGTCCATAAGGTCCCCTTGGTAGCTTGGATACAAGTTGAGAATCAGTTTTTAGGTCAGTTTGTTCAAATTGACGAGAGGGAGTTTGATTATATATGATATAATTGAATTGGTTAATTATATATGATATGATTGACTAAATATATGAGATACATTAATTTAGAGGAAATTGGATATAAATATGATTTATATCAAGTAGAGGAGAAAATATTATGGTTGATATATGATATCAAACTATAGGTTATGAATATAATATGATTATATTTATTATTTTATTAATTGAACAATTATGAGATAATTGCCCGACGTTTTCTCTGTATTCATATGTTACTGGGAAGTTCAATTCAGTTTTCGTAACTGAAGAATAAAATGAAAATGGTTTTCATTTTTGCAGAGATATGCATAATTGCTCACGGTGTGATTGGATTCTATCGCTTAGTGATTGAAAGCATATATGAGAAGCTTACATTTGCTAAACGACCGCACACCCATGCCCACGCTTCTCTAAACGATCGCTTACCCTTTATCTAAACGATCGCTTAGCGCCCGAGCCTTACTAAAAGATCGTATAGACGATCGCCTAGATTTTTCTACACGATCGTGTATCTCGCCTGAATGATCAAGCACCCCGACTATACAATAGTTGTTCCCTTCTTCCACTTGCTTGATCTTTTTACACGATAGCCTTTCTTCCACACCTCTAACAAAGCCCACACTTTGGATTCTCACTCCGAAATACTGAGGGATCCAAGTGGTGGTGTCGTCCCAATTTCCTAGAATTCGTGTGAAGCCATTCATTGTAGACGATCGGGGTGGTGCTGAACGATTGCTTGCTTGTCTAGCGAGAACGAGAGGAGTTCGTTCGCGGAGATTGCGAGTCTTGCTGAGAAGAAAGTCTTCAAGTAGTATGTTTACTCGTTCTCTTGTCATTTTTCCTTTAGCATGCCGGTAATTTAGTTATTTAATGCATATCTATATGTATGAATGTATATGTGGAAATTCTGTCACAATAAATTGGAAAGATTCGCTTCCGCTCATAGGTACTCTTGTTTAAGAGTTCCTTCAATTGGTATCAAAGCCAGGTTTCTGATATTCAAAATTCATTGATGCAAAGAATTGCATTTACATTTTCAGTGGGTGAAGCATGTCTACTCTCTGTTTTAAGCGTTAATTCGTTTATAGATGTGTGGATTAATGGAGATTTTTGGGATGAAACATCGATTTATTAAATTCTTTTACATTTCCAGTTAATTGTAAAGACCCCTGCGTTTTTGGGCATTATTAACTACTATCGAGTCTGTAATTTCAAAGTTAGTTTGAGTTTTGAGTCGTTCGTGAAGAAGCTTCATAGCAAGGTTTACTATTCTTCGAGAAAGACGACAATCAAGCGTCAGTCGAGTCGTGTAGGCGATGGGGTAGATGATCACTGAGTATCGGATATTCGGGTGTCGTTTAACGCGCGCGCACTAGATGATCATATAGCTTAGCAAGCCTCATCGCTTAGTTACTAACTATACGATCGCGGAGTAAATCGCATGGTAAATTGTTTACCTTTCGCGTGTTAAGCGATCATCTAGACGATTAAGCTTCGCAGCCTCGTTGTCATCTAAGTGATCGTGTAGCATTCGCGCTATCAACTAGTGTGCGCTAAACGATCGTTGTTACGAAATCGACAATTAAAGAACATAAAAAGGAATGTAGAGATAGAAAAGATCGACACACAGATAAACGTGGTTCACTAATAGTGTGTTAGCTACATCCACGGGCAGAAGGAGAATATTATTTGAGAGAATTTTTTTCTAAAATTATTACATAAAAAATGGCGCCTCTAGGGTTAGAGAGTTTTATAGCGCATTACTTTAAACCCTAGGGTCAAAATCGTAAATAAGAACAAATAAATAAATATGTTGAATACGAAATCTGAATAGGTTGTTCGAAGCGAGACCCCCGTACTTGATTGTTCGAAGCGCCAGCAAACAGATTCAAGGCATTACAATAATTTTTTACCTGGAGGCATTTACTACACGATGGGAGCTTCGCCCGACGGTTCAAGACCCGATTCGCCTGTGAACCGATTTGCTGATGGAAGGCTCGACTTGTAGCAAAGGGTTATACGTAGGTAGAGGGAGTCGACTATAAGGAGACTTTCTCACCTGTTGCCATGTTAAAGTCGATCCGCAACCTCCTGTCCATTGCAGCTTATTATAATTATGAGATCTGGAAAATGGACATCAAGACAGTCTTTCTGAATAGCAATCTTGAGGAGACCATTTACATGGTGCAACCCGAAGGATTCATAGCCCAAGGTCTTGAGCAAAAGGTTTACGAACTGAATCGGTCCATTTATGGACTGAAACAAGCGCTCTATCTTGGAACATATGGTTTGATACTGCGATCAAGTCGTATAGCTTTAACAAAAACGTTGGTGAACCTTGTGTCTACAAGAAGATCATCAATGCTTTAGTAGTCTTCTTAAGCTTGTACATAGACGATATCCTATTCATTGGGTATGATGTAGGTCTACTGACCACAGTTAAAAACTGGCTAGTGACCCAATTACAAATGAAATATTTGGGAGAGGCTCGGTTTTTTCTAGGTATACAGATCTTTCAGGATCGTAAGAACAAAGTGCTAGCACTGTCTCAGGCATCGTACATTGACAAGATGTTACTCAAGTACTTGATGCAGAACTCCATGAGGGGCCTACTACTGTTCAAGCATGGAGTCATTTTGTCTAAGGACCTGTGTCCTAAGACACCTCAAGAAGTTGAGAAGAAGAGATGGATCAGTCTAACCCAGTCCATTTTAATGTTGTTGACCTGTTTAGAAGGCTCTCATGGCTACAATGTTTGAGAGTCACCTACGGAGCATAATTCTCTAGGATCGCCCGCGGCTGGACTAGGGCAAGTGGAAGATTTTCTTGTATTGGGCTTTTATGCCCTAGTTTATTGTTTTGTACTAGTTTTTTGTACGCCCCACTTAGCTTTAGGACAAGTGGGAGATTGTTGGGATTAATGCCCTAAAGTCTCGTGTCCTGTAGCTTGTAAACAGTTTGTATGAATGCTTGTGTTGTATAATATATGATTTTTACTTCACATCTTATATTTTACTCAGTTGCATGTTTTATTTACTTTACCACAAACCAATAATTTTAAAATCCATGGTTATCTATATATAACTCAAGCATGTATGTGGTGACATACAAGTGGATCATGTCTTGATTGATAACCAAAATAGTCTGTAGGATATGGATATAGGAGGGAAACCTTATCCTGGTAACGCTATGGATGTGGCCCGCTTTGTGGAATGGTCACAAGTGTTGTGACTTGCCCACAGATGGTTTAATCCTGATCATTCGTGTTGGGGATATGCGAGTGAGGGCGTCCTATACAAAGAGTTTGTAT
Organism: Benincasa hispida; assembly: GCF_027475165.1. NCBI lineage: Eukaryota > Viridiplantae > Streptophyta > Magnoliopsida > Cucurbitales > Cucurbitaceae > Benincasa > Benincasa hispida. The sequence goes on from NC_143489.1 coordinate 60,822,356, forward strand.
AAGACCTGACCACGAAGTGTTAACGTCTCGTTATATAACACCGTTCATGACAGAGACTTCACTTCACTAAGATGACCATAGGTAACATGACCTCAATCTTGAGTGAGTTGGGAACTCCTGCCATTGAGGGTGATCCTTTGATTTGTATGGGTGCGAGTGGCCAGGTCGCCGATTCAAACCTACCATTTTGGGGATTCGTCTGATTTGGGAGCTAGAAACTCAGCTACACAAGATGGAATTCACTCCTTCCCCGAGGTAGGGGTAGGTAGATAGATAGCTCCCTTAAGAGCTGATTCCGGGGCTTGAACGATATGGTGCCACATACCTTCTCTTGGCCTGAGAGGTGTTCACACATAGTTTGACTATGTTGTATTGTTTATTAGAGGAATCAGTGGTACCTAAGAAGTGAGATGTAACTACAGGCGCAAAACGGTAATTTGGCCCAACTGTACTTACAAACATCTTTCAAGAGTCATCGTACTCATGATTGGTTATATCCAATGGACACAGAAATATATCTGTGGTAAGAAGAGTTCAGCTGTTGGTCTTTAGTGGAATGCTTGATAGTTAACAGATGGTGGATCTCGTGGCTAAAGAGTTTAGTCAGCTATTCATGGACCGTTGGAGCTTCGAGCCACAGGTCCATTAGGTCCCCTGGGTAGCTTGGATAAAGTTGAGAACCAGTGTTTGGGTTAATTTGAAATGTTCAAATTGACAAGAGAAAGTTCGATTATATATGATATAATTTGACTGGTTAATTATATATGATATAATTGGCTAAATGTATGAGATACATTATTTTGGAGAAAATTAGATATAAATATGATTTATATCAAGTAGATGAGAAAATATTATAGTAGATATGTGATATCAAACTATAGGTTAAAAATATAATATGATTATATTTATTGATATTTTAATTGGTTAATTATATGATAATTAACCCAAAAATCATGTTTGGACGTGGGTTAGTAGGAATGAGTCGATTATTGTAACCGATGAATTAAAATGAATTTTTTTTCCAATTTTTGAATCGTTCAAAAGAAATCACAGGCGCCCTATGCGATAGTTCAGTAAAACCTATACGATCGTGTAGCTTCTCCTAAACAATAAGCATTATGCTATGCGATAGCATCTACCCCTACGACTTGGTTATATCATCTTCCCTTGCCTTGAATGCTTTTTAGAAGTGAAAATTGTCCCCATAAACCAACACGGGTTCTTTCAGCATGCTTTGTCCAGGAGTGAAGGTGCACCTTATTAGTATAGGTAGTAACTTTTAATTATTTTAAGTTTTTCTTAACCATACTTTCATTCATGTACCCCTTCTGAACTCGGGTCGTTACATACCCACCATATTCCGCTTGGTTTGTCCTCGAACCACATCTTACTGGGAGAGGTTCTGCTCTGATACCATCTGTAACGACTCAGGCCCAGGATTCGGACCAAGATTCGGAATCCGAATTCGACCGCTGATGGCCCCAACATTCCAAAATTGTCGCTGATGGCCCTAACATTCTAAAATTGTCCCCACAAACCAACATGGGTTCTTTCAGCATGCTTTGTCCTCACTCACATGCATCTTAAGGAAATTCCCAAGAGGTCACCCAACATTGGATTGCTCCAAGCTAAGCACACTTAACTTTAGAGTTCTTATGATTAAGCCACCGAAAAAAAAGGTGCACCTTGTTGGTCTAGGTAGTAACTTTTAATTCTTTTAAGCCTTTCTTAAACATACTTTCATGTCCTCGGGATCCCTTTCATTTGGATGTGATATCGTTTCATTCATGTATCCCTCATAAACTCGGGTTGTTACATCCTTCTTCCTCTACCAAATTCACCAAACACCACGCTTTGGGTTCTCGCTCAAAGAATACCCGGGGCTCTTTTTTGGTGGTGTCGTCCCCATGGCATTCGTGTTCGTGCTGCTATAGTCGACGCAGCTGCTGGGTGTTGGTAGATCGCGTGGAGGTTTCCGCTGCGGTGAGTTTCGAAGTTTCGAAGATTGTCTTCAACTGGTATGGAACTTTCTCCCTTGTTAGATCTTGTTCTTAGCATGCCGATAATTACTTTTTGTTTGCATAACTGTATGTTTTGGATGTATAATGTGTATTTCGGTCACGGTGAGATCAAAACGATCCAAATGCGCTCATGGCACTCTTTGGTAAGAGATTCTTCAGTTACAAGTATATAAAAGTTATGTATAGTAATGAACGGACATTGCATGGAGCATGACACATAGGTTACTTTATAAGTGTTATAAATACCTTGTTATGTGGACCTTGTTATATGGCAATGAGTTTTAGTTGTTTCTTTTTAAAGGTTAAAGAGAAATTAGAACTAAAATCAATAAGAAAGACATGCATGCTCAATTAGGTTTAATTCATGGTTTTAATATGTTTAAAACTTGAATGACATAGACCTAAGATCACGGTTCTAATATGATTAGCAACCCTTAGGCTTTGATCTTTTAATCAGTTTAATAAGATTAAATTGACTAATAAAAGGTTAAAGTGTAGCAAATCTATGTATAAGGGACTTTTTGTCCAAGGCGGTTCTGTCTAGGCTGGGGTATTTAAGGTGACGGAAACGAAACACTCCTACCTGGAAAAGTGAATTAGATATATTTGATGCATGCATGCAAGTTAAGGACAGTCCATTAAAGAGTTTAATGTGACTACTTGAACTTGTTTTATTTCAAAGAAAAAAGTTGTTTTTGAGCAGGCATAATAAATGACTTAGACTAAAATCAGTAGCTAGATTGTCTAGGTTATGAACCCCTAGGTAGAACATTCAGTGCGAGGTGTTTAGGGCATATGGTGCTTCATTTAAACCTTTCGAGTTTCTCCCAATAAGTCCACACCATGAGATCTACCCAAGACCTCGTGGCACCCTGGGAATGTCCCCATAAAGGATGTTGTTTGGGTAGGTCAATATCAAGATGGATGGAGAGAATATTCATAGTAAGTGAGAGTGGGAAGTGCGACAACATATCCCAAGTTCTCCCTCGTTGGATTGAATAAAGTTTCTGCGCATCGCCTTAAGGTACCCTGGGAGTGTCCCCCTATAGGATGGCAGTTTTGCGCGTTGCTTTATTTGATCTCCTGTAAGAGGATAAGGTTACTTAGTCTTTTGTTCTAATCTGCTTCTTCCCTACGGTTGGCTCATCTGGATCACTTAACAGTTCTGAACCAAATAAATGGTGGTTGTTAGGTTCAGTTCCAAGAGTTGGTTCTGCCTAATGGTTGAGAATGTCCCATCCCAATAAAGGGGCATCTGATCACCCCACCGGTGACGTTTATCCTGCCTCGCTGGGGCATCATGAAGAAAAATTTTTTGGGTTAAAATATAGTTTAGCAAAGTCTTATAAAAGTTTTTTCATTTTTTAGCAATAGTTTTTAAAATGGCTACAGCCACAATTGCTTTGTTTAGTGTCGAAAAACTTATTGACGACAACTATTCTAGTTTGAAACATGTGATCACGAAGATACTCATCATTCAGGATCTTATGTTTGCCCTTACGGAGGTTTTTTCTCCTATTCTAGCTCCCAACACCGCTCGAAATGTTCGGGAGGCATACGAGCGATGGACACGAGAAAACGAGAAGGCCCGAGCCTATATCTTGGCCAGCCTGAGTGATGTGTTGGCCAAGAAGCATGAGCCCATGGTCTTAATGCGTAAAGTCATGGAGTCCCTATGGGGAATGTTCGTTCAACTGTCTGGATAGATCAAACACGAGGCTCTGATATAATAGAACTGGTTAATTATACATGATATGATTGACTAAATATATGAGATACATTATTTTGGAGGAAATTGGATATAAATATGATTTATATCAAGTAGAAGAGAAAACACTATGGTTGATATATGATATCAAACTATAGGTTATGAATATAATATGATTATATTTATTATTTTATTAATTGGCAGTTATGAGATAATTGCCCGACGTTTTCTCCGTATTCAAGCTATAGTGAGAAGTTAAATTCATTTTTCGTAACTGAAGAATAAAATGAAAATTGTTTTCATTTTTGCAGAGATATGCATAATTGCTCACGGTGTGATTGGATTCTATCGCTTAGTGATTGAAAGCATATACGATAAGCACACGTTTGCAAGACGACCGTACACCCGCACCCGCGCTTCTCTAAACGATTGCTTATCCTTTACCTAAATGATTGTTTAATGCCCGAGCCATACTAAACGATCGTATAGACGATCGTCTAGTTTTTCCTACACGATTGTGTACCTCGCCTAAATGATCAAGCACCCAGCCTATACGATAGTTCTTCCCTTCTCCCACTTGCTTGATCTATGTACACGATAGCCTTTCTTCTTCACCTCTACCAAATTCAAACAAACCTCACACTTTGGATTCTCACTCCGAAAATACTGAGGACTCCGAGTGCTGGTGTCATCCTCATTTCCTGGCGTTCGTGCGAAGCCGTTAGTGGTAGACAACCGAAGTGGTGTTGAATGAATGCTTTCTTGTCTAGCGAGAGAAAGAAGAGTTCGTTCGCGGAGAGATCGAGTCTTACCGAGAAGAAAGTCTTTAACTGGTATGTTTACTCACTCTCTTGTCATTTATCCTTTAGCATGCAAATTTAATGCATATCTGTATATGTGAATGTTGAAGAAACTCTTATATAAGAGTACGTATGAGCGGAAGCGGATCTTTCCAATTCATTATGACATAATTTCCACACATACATTCTAACATACAGATATGCATTGAAAACACTAATTACTAGCATGGTCAGGTCTTATGCAAACTCTTTGTATAGGACTCCCCCGTTCGCATGTTCCTTACATGAATGATCAGGATCAAACTATCTGTGACAAATCACAACACTTGTAACTATTTCACAAAGCGGGCCGCATCCATAGCGTTACCAGGATAAGGTTTCTCTCTTATATCCATATACTATAGACCATTTTGGTTATCACTTAAGACATGATCCACTTGTATGTCACCATACACATGCTTAAGTTATATAAGACAACCAAGGATTTATTTTATTAGTTTGTGGTAAAGAAAATAAAACATCCATATGAGCAAATTCAATAAGTGAAGTAAATATCATATATTATACATCACAAGCATTCGTACAAACTATTTACAAAATACAGAATACGGGACTTTAGGGCATCAACCCCAAAATCTCTCACTTTCCCTAAAGCGAAGTAGGGTATACAAAAACAAGTACAAAACACTAAAATAGGGCATAAAAGCCCAGTACAAAAAAATCTCCCACTTGCCCTAGTCCAGCCGCGGACGATCTCGTAGACCAATGCTCTGAAGGTGATGCTCAAACACTGTAGCCGTGAGAGTCTTCGTAAATGGATCAGCAACATTATGCTCTGAAGCGATCTTTGTGACGATCACTTCCCTTCAATATACTATCTCGCGAATCAGGTTATACTTCCACTCTATGTGTTTGTCGCGCTTATGACTCCTAGGCTCCTTGGAGTTTGCCATAGCACCACTATTGTCACAATAGAGGGTGATGGGTCTAGACATATTTGGAATAACTTCCAGTTCTATCAAGAACTTCCTAAACCAGACGACCGTTTTAGTAGCTTCACAAGCCGCTACGTGCTTCACCTCCATAGTGGAGTTAGCGATGCACCCCTGCTTAGTGCTTCGCCACATTATGACTCCTCCATTAAGAGTAAATACTGATCCTGAAGTGAACTTGCGAGAGTCCTTATCAGTCTGAAATTTAGAATCCGTGCATCCAATAAGGATCAAATCCCTAGATCCATACACGAGTATGTAGTCCCTCGTTCTCCGAAAATATTTGAGGATATTCTTCATTGCGGTCCAGCGACCCTGGCCTGGGATAGACTAGTACCTACTGACTATGCCCACAGCATAGCAAATTTCTAGCCTAGTGAAGAGCATCGCATACATCAGACTGCCAACAACAGATGCATATGGGACTCGTCCCATCTCCTCAACCTCTTGAGGTGTCTTGAGATGTCTGAGGACACATATCCTTAGACAAAGTGACTCCATGTCTGAATGGTAGTCGGCCCCTTTTGGAGTCCTGCATCGAGTACTTGAGCAACATCTTGTCAATGTACAATGTCTAAGACAGTGCTAGTACTTTGTTCTCACGATCTCGAAAGATCTGTATACCCAGAACCAACTAAGCCTCTCCTAAATCTTTCATTTGGAATTGAGTCACTTGCCAGTTATTACTGTAATCAATAGACCTACATCATTCCCAATGAGTAGTATATCGTCTACATACAAGACTAAGAAAACTGTTGAAGTGTTGACAATCTTCTTGTAGACACAAGGTTCATCAACATTCTAGTCAAAGCCATACGACTTGATCGCAGTATCAAACTGTATGTTCCAAGATCTAGACGCCTGTTTCAGCCCATAAATGGACCGATTCAGTTTGCAAAATTTTGTTCTTGTCCTTGGGCTATGAATCCCTCGGGTTGCACCATGTAAATGATCTCCTCAAGATTGCCATTTAGAAAGGTCGTCTTGACGTCCATTTGCCAGATCTCATAATTATAATAAACTGTAGTGCACAAGAGGATGTAGATCAACTTTAACATGGTAACAAGCAAGAAAGTCTCCTCATAGTCGACTCTTCTACTTGGGTATAACCCTTTGCCACAAGTGGAGCTTTGAAGGTTTGCACCTTCCCATCAGCACCTCGTGTGCGCTTGTAGATCCATTTACAACCTATAGTCTGACCCCATCAGGCTGATCTACAAGATCTCATACTAAGTTGAAGTACATCGACTCCATCTCGAGATCCATGGCTTTGACCAATTCATCCTGATCTACATCCTCCATTGCCTTCTGATAAGACAATGGATCCTTAACGTCGCCATCTGCTACTATAGCAAGGATTTTCGTGAAACCCAGATAGTGAACGGGCGAGTTCGCAACCCTCCCACTGTGTCGAGGTTCCCTCAACTTTTGAGGTGGAACCGATCTATTAGATGAACTATCATCAACAACTCTTGCTGATGAAGCAAGTCCTTCAACAACTCTTGTTGAAGTTTCAATAGTTTCATTGGAAAGCTCACGTAACACGACTATACTATGTGGACTGTGCTCCCTAATATGATCCTTCTTTAGGAAAGTAGCATTCATGGAAAAAAAAACACCCTATCTTCTGACGGATCAAAAAATAACCCCCCCCCCCCCCCCCCCCCCCCCCCCCATGTACCTTTGGGGTAGCCTACAAAGAGACATAACCTCGATCATGGTTCCAACTTCTTGAGATTTGCCTCAAGCACATGTGCAGGGAAACCCCAAATGCAGAAGTGACATAAACTAGCTTTACGCCTGTTCCACAACTCTAGAGATGTTCTCACAAAAATCTTGGAAGGAACATAGTTGAGTATGTATACCACAGTTTCCACTGCGATACCCTAAAATGAGTCTGGTAAGGAAGCGTAACTCATCGTCGAACGAACCATGTCCAACAAGGTTCTATTTCTCCTCTCTACTACACCATTCTGCTGAGGTGTACCCGACGTTGAGAGTTAGGAAACGATTCCATGTTCTATCAAATAGTCCTGCATGCCGAGTCTAAAAACTCCATCTCGATCCGATCGAAGTGTTTTAATCCATTTATCCAATGCATTTTCAACTTCAACCTTGAACTCTTTGAACTTTTCAAAGGATTCAGACTTCCATTGCATCAGATAAACATACCCATATCTAGAGTAATCATCAGTAAAACTGATAAAATACTCATAGCCACTTCGGGCTTGCACATTCATAGGACCAGAAAGGTCAGAATGGATTAACTCAAGAGGCTTTTTGGCTTGATAACCTTTTCCAGTAAATGGTCTTTTAGTCATCTTACCCTCAAGGAAAGATTCACACACTGGTAAAGAATTTTTTTCTCACTTAAAAGTCCATTCTTCACCAATTCTTTACCAATCTCTCAATCCTATTGAGATTGATGTGCCCTAATCGAAGGTGCCAAAGTTGGGCATTTTCTTTTGGAGAAATTCGTTGATGTTTAGATTGAGTTAGACAGTTTTAAAAAACTTTATGTTATAGAGGGAACTTAAGGCTAACAGTCTTAGCACATACAAGTTACTTTCCAAATTAGTTGTTGAAATTTCAACACCATCTTTATGAATAAACATTTTATCCATATTAAAAGAAAGCGTATATTTACATTGTAACAGACACTTTACAGAAATAAGGTTCCACTTAAGTTCAAGAACTACATACACATCTTTTAAAACTAGAATTCTATTATGTAAAGATAACTGGATGCCTCCCATTGTCATAGCTGAGACGACGTGCCCGGTGTCTATTCGTATCGTTATCTCACCAGCCTCCAGTTGTTGCCAGGATCTAATCCCCTGAAAAGAAGAACAATAATGATTAATAGCGTCCGAATCAATTATCCAGGCAGAATCATCATTCTCCACTAAACATGTTTCTAGTACAAGTAAATCATATTTACCTTTATCTGCCTTGGCCTTAGCCTTGGCGGCCTTCCTTTCCTTCATCCAGCGAGGATAATTCCTCTTCCAGTGTCCATCTGGATTGCAGTGGAAACATTTTTCCTTTTCAACCGGTGACGGACACCTCCTTGGGGCGACAGGTGGTGGGTTAGCAGCCGCTTTCCCTTTTCCCTTACCACCCTACTTCTTCTTCCCCTTTGCAGAGTTAGAAGTAGAAGGTGTAGACATCGTACCTGAGGTCGGACCTAGATGTAACGTCCTAGAGGATGAAGCAACATTTGCCTCAGTCCGTTTTCTCTCCTTACTTTTCAATACATATTGGTGTGTCTGCAACTCGTTAAGGAGAGTTGTAAGGGTGTATTTCACTTTGTTAAGAATCACATTGATAAGAAAGTACAGGAAGCTCTTCGACAAAGAATGTAGGATTATGCTAATCTGACTGCCCTCATCGATAGTAGACTCATTCATCTCTGCCACATTGAAGTGGACCATCACATTAAGCACATGTTCACGAATAAAGGTGTAAGATGTATTTAAGAGCCTCGTGCTTGAGCTGTTCAGACTGTTGTCCAAACATCCCCCACACGTACTCCATGATCTCACGCGCTGAGACCATGGGCTCATGCTTTTTGGCCAACATGTCATTAAGACTGGCCAAGATATAGGTCGGGCTTTCTCGTTTGCCCGTGTCCATCGCTTGCACACCTTCCGAACATTTCGAGCAGCGTTAGAAGCTGGAATAGGAGGACAAACCTCCGTAAGGGCAAACATAAGATCCTTGATGATTAGTATCGTCGTGTTCGTATGTTTCCATATCGAAAAGTTGTCACTAGTAAGTCTTTCGGTGCTAAGCAAAGCTATAGTGGTTGTAGCCATTTTAAAACTTGTTGCTGAAAAACGAACAAACTTTTATAAGATTGTGCTAAACCACATTTTAACCAATTATTTTTAGCAAAACAGTTTCCAAGTACCCTAAGTATTTAAGACTTCTATTTTGCAATGATGCCCTAGCAAGGCAAGACAAACGTCACCAATGGGGTGATTGGATGCCCTTTCACTGGGATGAGATATTCTCAACCATTAGGCAGAACCAACTCTTGGAACCGATCCTAACAGCCATCATTTATTTGCTCCAGAACTGTAATCCTTAAAAATTTCGCATAAGTGTGGCCCCTATAGGGGGACAATCCCAGGGTGCCTCGAGGCGATGCGCAAAAAATTTATTCAATCCAACAAAGGAGACCATGGGATATGTTGTCGCACTTCCCACTCCCACTTACTATGAACATTCTCTCTATCTACCTTGATATTGACCTACCCAAACACCATTCTTTAGGGGGACACTCCCAAGGTGCCAGAGGCCGAGGGTAGATCTCATGGTGTGGACTATAAGGGAGAAACGTGAAAGGTTTAAATGAAGCATCATATGCCCAAAGTACCTCCCACTGAATGTTCTACCTAGGGGTTCATTAGCCTAGAAAATCCGACTATTGATTTTAGTCTAAGTCATCTTTTTAAGTCTGCTCATAAACAACTTTTGTTTATGAAATAAACAAGTTCAAGTAGTCATATTTAAACACTTTAATGGATTGTCCTTAACTTGCATGCATGTATCAAATCTATGTAATTAACCTTTGCAGGTAGGTTACCAAGTAGGGGTGTTACGTTTCCGTCAACTTAAATACCCCAGCCTAGACAAAACCCGTCTTAGACAAAAAGTCCCTTATAAATATATTTGCTACACTTTAACCTTTTATTAGTCAATTTAATCATATTAAATTGATTAAAAGATTAAAGACTAAGGGTTGCTAATCATATTAGAACCGTGATCTTAGGTCTATGTCATCTAAGTTTTAAACATTTTAAAACCATGAATTAAACCTAAATGAGCATGCATGTCTTTCTTATTGCTTTTAGTTCTAATTTCTCTTTAACTTTTAAAAAGAAACAATTAAAACTCAGTGCCACATACAAGGTATTTATAATGCTTATAAAGTAACCTATGTGTCATACTCCATGCAATGTCCGGTCATTACGATACATAACTTTTATATACTTGTAACAACCCAGCAAACATGCTCTCCATACATCCTTATACTATAACAATTATAATATAAAGATGATGCATGTTAATGCTTTTTATACATGCATAAATATAACTCTTATATATATGATGTATGAGCATGCTCTTACGTAATTTAAATCATGCTTCCCTAAATCATAACATTTATAATAAAGAGATAATGCATGACCAATGCATAACCTAAGGTGGGATTTTTCTATATGTGCATACCATATGACATATAAATAAACATACATCTCATGTATTAAACCAAAGATTAATGGACCGGGATGAACCAACACAATATCGGAATGAAAAAAATCTATCTATTACATTTTTCCATCGAGCAAACCAATTCACAGGCGAACCGGGTCTTGAACCGCCGTGCAAAGTTCCATCGTTTAGTAAATCCCTCCAGGTAAACGATCATTTATCGCACACTAGACGATAGCACGAAAAGCTAAACGATCGCTTAGACGAAAACGAGAGTGTGAAGCCTGATCGTCTAGACGACCGCTTAACATGTGAAAAGGTAAACGATTTACCGTGCGATTACTCCACGGTCGTATAGTCAGTAACTAATCGATGAGGCTTGCGGAGCTATAAAATCATCTAGTGCGTGCGCGTGTTAAACGACACCCGAGCATCCGATACTCAGCGATCGTCTACCCCATCGCCTACACGACCCGACCAAAGTTTGGTCGTCTTCTTCCTCGAAGAACATCAACCCTTACTCCAAACTTCTTCATAAACGTCAGTATGTTTACTCGTTCTCTTGTCATTTATGCTTTAGCATGCCGGTAATTTAGTTATTTAATAAATATCTGTATGTGTGAATGTTGAAAGAACTCTTATACAAGAGTACCTATGAGCGGAAGTGGATCTTTCCAATTCATTGTGATAGAATTTCACACATACATTCTAACATACAGATATGCATTGAAAACACTAATTAGTGGCATACTTTAAAAGATAAAATACAAGAGACTAAGAGACTTACCAGTTGAAGACTTTCTTCATAAAACTCGGTCTCACTGTGGATGAACTCCTCTTGCTCTTTCTCATCTAACAAGCAATCGCCCAGTGAGACCACGATCGTCTACACGAATAGCAGCGCATGAATAACAAGAAATGGGGACAACACTACTACTCGGAGCCCTTGATATTCTCGGAGTGAGAATCCAAAGGGTGGACTTTGATGGAACTTTTAGAGGGGAGGAGGAAAGGTTATCGTGTACTACGAATAAGCAAGTGGGAGAAAGGGAAGACTATTGTATAGTCGGGTGCTTGATCGTTTAGAGTGGGGTACATGATCGTGTAGTAATTGCTAAGAGATCGTCTATTACAAGGTAAGTGATCATTTAGTTACGCTCAGGCACTAAGCAATCATTTAGTAAAGGTAAGCAATCGTTTAAGAAATCGCAGACGATCGTTTAGGAAATTGCAGGTGTGCGATCATTTAGTAGGCGGGCGCTATTATATAGGCTCTCAACACTAAGCGATACAAGACTTATCACACTGTGAGTGATTATGCATATCTCTCGCAAAATGAAAACAATTTTCATTTTATTCTTTAGTTACTAGAACTGAAGTGAACTTCCCACTATCGTACGAATTCGGAGAAAACTTCGGCTAATTATCTCATAACCATCCAATTAATAAAATAATGAATATAATCATATTATATTCTTAATCTATAGTTTGATATCATATATCAACTATAGTGTTTCCTCCCCTACTTGATATAAATCATATTTATATCTAATTTCCACTAAAATAATGTATCTCATACATTTAGTCAATCATATCATATATAATTAACCAGTTCAATTATATCATATATAATCGAATTCCCACTTGTCAATTTGAACATTTCAAACTGACCCAAAAATTGATCCTCAACTTTTATCCAAGTTACCAAGGGAACCTTATGGACTTATGGCTCGATGCTCCAACGGTACGTGAATAGCTGACTAAACTCTTTAGTCACAAGATCCACCATCCGTTAACTGCCAGACATTCCACTAAAGACCGACAGCTGAACTCTTCTTATCACAGATATATTTTTTTATTCATCGGATATAACCAATCATGAGTACGATAATCCTTCATAAATGCTCATAAGTATAGCTAGGCCAATTTACTGTTTTGCCCCTGTAGTTACATCTCACCCCTTAAGTACCACTGATCACTCTAATGAACAATACAACATAGTCCAACTATGTGTGAACACCTCCCGGGCCATGACAAGGTGTATGGTGCCACATCGTTCAAGCCCTAGAATCAGCTCTTAAGGGAGTTATCTATCTATTTACCCCCTGATTCGGGAAAAAAGTGAATTCCATCTGGTGTTGCTGAGTTCCTAGCTCCCAAATCAGACGAATCCCTAAAGTGGTAGGTTTGAGTTGGCGGCCTGACCACTCGCACCCATGCAAATCAAAGGATCGCCCTCAATGGCAGAAGTTCTCAACTCACTCAGGATTGAGGTCATGTTACCTATGGTCATCCTAGTGAAGTGAAGTCTCTATTATGAATGGTGTTATATAACGAGACATTAACACTTCATGGTCAGATCTTATACAAACTCTTTGTATAGGATGCCCCCATTCGCATGTCCCCTACACGAATGATCTGAATCAGACCATCTATGACAAGTCATAACACTTGTAATTATTCCACAAAACGGGCCACATTCGTAGCATTACATGGATAAGGTTTCCCTCCTATATCCATATACTATTGACCATTTTGGTTATCACTTAAAACATGATCCACTTATATGTCACCACATACATGCTTAAGTTACATAAAGACAATCAGGGATTTTAGTTTATTGGTTTGTGGTAAAGCAAATAAAACATTCATATAAGTAAAATCAAGAAGTGAAGTAAATATCATATATTATATATCACAAGCGTTTGTACAAAGTGTTTACAAACTACAGGACGCCAGACTTTAGAGTATCAACTCCAACAATGTATATGTGAAAATTATGTCACAATAAATTGAAAAGATTCGCTTCTGTTCATAGGTACTCTTGTATAAGAGTTCCTTTACTGATATATCAAAAAGTGTGGGTTTGTTAAAAGGGAAAATTTTGAATTTTGAATAAAGGAAATTTAAATTTGAGAATTTTGTCATATGGACAATTTTTCATATGTTGAAGGTATGCCCCTAATTATACATTTTGAGTTTGTCACCCATTGCAAATTCCATTTTTTAAAGCTTTTTTAAGAGTTTAAGAGCATTTATAAAACCTTTGAAGGTTCAAAAGTATTTTGTGAAACAAAGTACAAAGTTCAAGTGTTAATTTAAGACATTCTGGGGTAAAAATCTTTAAAAAATACAATTATTCAAATATTCCCCGATATCTTCAAAAAGTTTCTTACAAAACAAACATGGTTATCTAAAAATGTCAACATCTATAATTCTTGATATCCATAATTTTAGATATTTAAATATTTCAGTTATCTACATTCCTAAAAAATAAAATGGCCCCAAAAGGTATTAATTGATCCTTAAAAAATACTTAAAAAAAATTTTCCAAACAAAAGTATCTTTTTTAAAGGACTTCTTGCATATGTGGAAAAATAAGTTTAAAAAATTAGGTCCATAGCCTAGACTTATTATTTTTACAAAAATAGCAAAATCTAAGCTCAATTCACGTGATATGCTTGATACTTTTGATACATTATTGATATATACTTGATACACTACTGATATATACTAGATATACTTGATACCCTTGATACACTTCATATACTACTAGTATATTCCTGATACACTTGATATACTATTGATACACAGTTGAAAATGACTATTATTTAAGTGGTTTAAAATGTTTCATAAAAATATTTTTTTTGAAAAACATTTTTTCACTAGTTATTCAAAGCATGCTCAAATTGTCAAAATTAATATACTAAACCGAGTTTTAGTGATCTTTAAGTTGAATCTCCTTGATCTATTGTACATTTGTACTTAAAAATGAAAGAAACAACATCATTTGAAAAGTTTTGGATGGGATTTTCTAGATTCCCATATATAGATACTTAGTAATATTGTAGTTTTTATTTTTTAGTAAGATATTCAAATTCATATTTAAAGTAATATTTATTTTATAAAAAATCTTAAATTATATACACTATTTTTTTTTTGAGAAAAATAAATAAAACAACAAACTATATTAATTAAAAAAATAAAATTAATAAAAACATATATATTATATAAGTTCAAATTATATGAAATTAGTTATAAATTAATGAATAGTTGTAAGGGCATTCTTAGAACATTATGTTATCTACATCTATAATTCTTAATGTCTATAATTTCGGACAATTAAATATTTTGGTTATCCACATTCCTAAAAAACAAATGCCCTAAAGGTATTAATTAATCCTTAAAAAAACTACCAACAAAAGTTTTATTTTTTTTATTATTTTATTTTTTTTAAAAAAGGGCTTTTTGCAGATTTTGCAAAAAGAAGTTTAAAAAATTAGGACAATTGCCTAGATTTATTATTTTTGCAAAAATAGAAAAAACCAAGCTCAACCCATGATGGTAGTTATTATATTATAAAATTATAATATAATAACTCGTATATTTATAAAATTAGATAAATTCTCCTAGTTATTGTCATACTTCAATATAAGTAAAATCCATGATGGTAGAGATAATTAATCTGGATTTCATATTCATTATCCTCAAAAATAGATAATTTATTATAACAAAGGAAAATGAAAGGGTAGCTAGAAATTCCTCAAAACGCAAGAGTAGTACATGAAATTGGATGTCGTTTTGAGGTTTGAGAAGGATTATTTAATACATTTATTGAGGCTTCATTTTGAGAATAGGATTTCTTTCAAAGAAATTTGTAGGTCGAAGTTCGAAGCCTCCAGTGAGAGTGGGCATTATTGGAAATTCATCTTGACTTGGATGATGGTGGAACCCTATTGTGTGCCACAACACAATATCCTTGTTGTTGATGTCCCTATTCCTGTCCTCCCCAAATTATTATACACACTACTTGGTTATATTATTTTTCAAAATTAATTAATTAATTAATTAATAATAATAATAATAATAATTGAAGTCGATACGATACCGTTGTGTTAAAAATGTAAGGGTCTTGTCACCATGTCCACGATCGACGTACATGCCACCAGCCCATTTTTCAGATTGATTATAAGGTGTAACCCATATATCATAATCACAAAGTGATCCTCGAATTTGTGGATAATCATCCTCTGAAAGCAAAGGAATAGCCATCGGTCCCGGAATTAAACGATACCTAATAAAAATTTAAAAACATATATATAAACAATCATCAACTTGGATTTCATTGGATATCATTTTATTTTTTGTAATGTGTAAATATTAAGTTTATAAAAGCAAAAATGTTATCTTGTAATACTTATAAAAGTTTGAGGGTCCAATTTATACAATCAAAAGTTCAACAGTGTAATTGCAACTATCACCACATTTGAGTCATAGTTTTTGCAACTTGTCGAAAAGTAAAACTTTTTTAATCTTTACTTTTTGAATTCTTTCTCTCATTTGTCAAAAGTTTAAAGCAATCGTATAGAATTTACCAACATAAAATTTTTTCCTTTGGTAAAAATACAATACTACTATAACTCTACAAATGAAATAGTTAGGAAACAAAATAAAATTTTGGATTCAGTGGTGATTTAACTTACCCGACTTTGTTCCCCACTGCAGTTTTCTTATTTGGGTTCACAATGTGCAACTCCATTGGTTCGGTCAGTTGGAGTCTAGCATCGAGCTCCTTCTCTATCTCTTCCTTCACCACCGACCAGTAGCTCTTCCTCGGCGTCGAGCCGTCGGTTTTAAAACTCTTCAATTTAGTTTTAACAAAGGAATTTTCCTGGCCGTCGATGTCCAGATCTAGATAATATGTTATGAAATGGTCGTGGTTTATGCCAATTGTGTTTGGGGCTACTAGTAGGCCATAGATTTCCTCATTTACCTCGCTTTCGTGCTTGTACGGTGTCGTTTTTCCTTCCATGATTCCTGTTAAACTCACCTGTGAAAGAAGAAACCCAGAAAAAAAAAAATGTAAAGTAGCTTATAGCTGGAAATAGCATTTATAAACAATGATTGAAATATCCATTGATATGTCTTTAAATCGAAGGGTCCAACATTGATATCTTCAATATCTGTTGATATAAATGTTTTATCGATATATCCATCAATATATCTGGAAAATTAAAATATCTCCAATGATGTCAATATCAATATTTTAGTTTTTATTTGTAATATTAATTTTCAAGAAACAAATAGTTATTGAAATTTCAAGAGACACAACGGATCTTTCATGTGAACTGATTGAGAAGCCTAAAATTTTAGAAACAAAAAGTAGTTGTAATGTATTAGTATTACCGAAAGTTTGATGGTGCCACATTTTTTGAGCTCCCAATCCAATATGTAATCATAGTTCCCAATCACCGTTATTGTCCTTATCACCAAGCTCACCTCCCGCCTCACTTCTCTTATCTGAAATTCAAATTATATTTATTTACACAATATTTTCATATATCAAATTAAATATTCCTAAAAAAGAAAAATCAAATTAAACACCTTTTAAAATGTTCTTTCTTTTTTTTTTTATTAAAATTTAAAAATAAAAATTACCAATTCTCCAGGAATTACACTCTCAGTGTGGCGCCAAGCAATGTCTCCGGCATATTTCTCAAACATACAATACGCATTCTCCAACTTCACCGGCTTTCCATCTTGGCCGCCATGGAAGGCGTCGAAGAACACGGCATTAGGAGGACAGTCGTGGAAGGGCTTGAGCGCCACCGCTGACGACCCCATCCCAAATTCTCCAGCGTCCATAAACGTTCGGTAATACCACTCCACTGTCGGATCTTGGTACGGTACGAATAGCTCTGAGATGTGGCCTCGGTATAGAACTTGTCGTTTTTTCTGTTGGTCGATGTCGTATATAGACGCCGTTGATATTATGACTCCCACTCGCATGTCGAAGCTTAGGTGAAAATTCCAATTCGCCCAACTGTTAAGAAATCAATGTTTTAAATTGGTTAAATCATCGATGGATTCAAATGCTTATGCGATCTTAGTAAATTTAATTTTATAAATACTTAAATACTCTCTACATTTTTTTTATTTCACCAACCATGTGGGGTAAAGATTAAAAACTCTTGGTCAATAGTATATACTTAAATAAATTGAGTTATGTTTTAGGTTTGTTATTCTCTGTACTTATGAACTGAAACCATGTTAATCATCTATCAACTAAAAAATTTAAGTTACTGGATAATGGTAAATTTAACTATATCAATGGAGACTATAATTTGTTTTTAGATTGGCAATTATGATGTATTCATATGCCTTTGAACTATTTCAAAACCCTTAATTTTATCTCTCCATATCTTGTTGAACTAAAACTAAAATGATGTTATTGTTCTGAGGATATTTTATTTAGAAAAAAAAAATCCAAGATTTTTCCCTTATGCATTATTATTGAACTTAAAAGATAAATAATTTAGGATATGTTTGGTAGGATGCCTTCAAATAGAAATTTTAAAATATGGGATTCAATGAAAATAGAGTTGTATTTTATATTTTCAAATAAATGTTTAGTACAATTAAAAAATTGGAATCTAATATAAATCATTATTTAAAATGTGTTTGATATTATATTTATAAATCATAAAACTAGTTATAGTTACTTGATACTAAAATATTATTACATTATTTATGATCATTTTTTATGTTTAAAAAAATTATATAATTATTATTTTGTAATAGTATACAATTTAAAATACATAACTTAATGTCTATTTTAATTTCTAAAGAACATGTATTGAGTTTATAACATGACATAATGTATTTCTATATGTTATTATCTTTATTTAATATAATTCTGCATTTAAAGATAGTTTGAAAGTATGAAACAAAATGTTTTTGCCAACCAGACAAACTTAATGTTTCACCTTACCATGGTTGAACTCAAAATAGTGATAATAAAAAAAACATAAAGACTAAATATAAAAAATGTCTTTGAACTTTGAACTTTGAACTTTGTGTTAAAAATATATTTGAACCTTCAAAAGTTTCAAAAAAATACCTTTAAACTTTCAAAAGGATTTTTTTTTTAAAAATACCTTTATTGTTAATTTTAGATGGTCACCGTTAATATTTTGTTTCAAAATACCTCTGAAGTTCAAAAAGTTTCAAAAATACCCTTCAATTTTTTTTTTAAAAAAAAAGTTCAAAATAACCTTATTGTTTATATGTGAACAAAAACCATTAATATTTCATTGGAAAGATAATTGTAAAATTTCAAAAAATAAAAAATAAAAAATGTTCCTATTGTTAGTATGGTGCACAATTTGAAGTTTTCTTAAGTTCGAAAAGAACTATTTCTAAAATAAATTATATAGATATCCTCATTTATTTTTTAATATAGATATTCTCTTTGATGTTTTCAATTCTTACACCAATTTTCTAAGTAACCAAAACTCTAAGTGAAAACATTAAACCCCACTGAATCTCACAAATTTTCAAAATCAAAATCTCCCCTTAAAATATATACCAAAACGACAAATAATTAAATAAAAGAAATATATATTTGGATATTAACACACATACTCAACTATTAATATATAATTTTGTTAAAATATTTAAATCCTAAAATACCTTGGTGCTTCCATTATTTCATTTCTTCTTGTTTAGTCCACACACCTTAATTGTGGACAATTTTATTTTTTTAATTATTACTTTTTTTAAAATAAAAAATGTCAAATAATTAAAAAAAAAAGTAAGAGAATATTGAAGAAAATAGGCAAGAAAAATGATGGAAAATAGAGAAGTATAACAGTATTAACGATTTTTCATATACTAACCATTAAGGATATCTTTAGCTTTTTTTTTTTTTTTTTTAGTTTAAGGGTATTTTTTCAAACTTTGAAAGTTCAGTCGTATTTTTATATAAAATACGAACTGTTTTCATCTAACAGTGCGGTTATTTTTTAATCCATGTTTAGAATTTAAGGTTATTTTTAAAATGTCTGAAAGTTAAATGATATTTTTGATATAAAGTATAAATATTTTTGAGATTTTTCTATTGATAAGAATTTCCCAAAAATATATCGGTTTCAAGTCTGTACCTTGTACATCAGTGGTAAATAAGTGGCCTTGGGAAAAGATATAGTGTTAGGCTTTTTGTTTCTACTACAATAATAGAAAACTAATGACAAAAACAATAATGGAAAAAAACAAAAATGGAAAAGATGTTTTTTCAAAGTTCAAACACACCTTTAAATGTTACTAAATAAAAGTCTATTTTTCTCCTTAAAAAAATTACCTGACAGTGTGTCCTCCAACCACAAAGCTAGGACCAAGCGGCTGATGAACATCAATCCGGTTAGTCGCCGCCACGAACGGCGGCCGCATAGTAGAAGCTTGGTACTCCGTTCCCTCACTCTTAGGCATAACAGAAACTTGAAGGTCTTGAAATTCCGTCAACACCATATCATCAAGATCCACCGTCGTTTCAACACCCTCAATTGGCCTCAACCAAACATTCACCGTTGATTCCTTATAGAAAAACAACACCTTCACAACCCTTTTCGTCTCACTTTGGGCCTGTCCGTACCACCCAATTGTAAAAACAGACCCCACAACATCCGAAAAATTCAACCCTCTTTTCTCAATTGACTTGATCAAAGGTGGGTGTTTGAGCGATAACTCAATCGCTTCTGACTGTTCTTCTAGGGTTAGTGTTGGAAAACCCGTACCTTGGTACACATGCTCCGATATTATTGAGCCTTTGCCATTGGCTAGGCTCACGACAAACTCGTGAGTTTGCTTGTTTGCTCGTACGACGACAAAAGCTTGACGTGGCGGAGGTGGGGAACGTGGATTCGCGAGCCATGAGAGGACAGCGGGTTTGTTTGGCTCGTCGACGCCGACGTAGTGAAAAGTGAGGGCACGGTTGATGTTGTTGAATTTGGATTTTATTGTGGAGGTGACGGTTTGAATCTCAAGTGGAGATAGAGGGTTGAAAGGATGAGAAGAGATGGAAGGAATGGATGTGAAGATAAAGAAGAAGAGAATAGGGACTTTAAGAATCGAGAGAGCCATGAGAATAAAATTCATAACGTATTATCTTGAGGTTTTTGGCATGTGTTGGGGTAGGTTATTTAAAGGCCATTCAAATGAACCTACACCTATCAATTGTGCAGTTGTGATAACATCCATTAAAAATCTATGATTTGGCAAAATTTTTCTTTTTGTAAAATTGATTTTTTCCTACTATGTACAGAAGGGGGAATGTATGTATTTAGGTGCACCTTAAATTGCACATCATCGTTATTTTTCAAGATGAATTATTATATTATTTGATGGTTGTAACTGTGTCACATATCTTTAAATGAAATGGTTGGAGAATGATTTTAGATTTGGATTGGATTGGGTTCCAAATCCAAATCTCGTGTTTGGAAGATAGGTTTGCATTAAAAAAATAAATTCTCTCCAAATAAAGGTTTAAAATATTGATGTCCATGAAAATGTCAAAATGAAAATTAATTATCGATAAAACGTTGATAGTGATGTTCTAGAAAAATTATAAAAATAGAAGATTAATATATATATATATATATATATATATATATATATATATATATTTGAATAAATAATTATTTTATATTGTCTATCCAAGTTTAATATATTTATTATTTATATTATACTAGTTGGAAGACATGTGCTTGTTTATGACATAATTTATATGATAAAATTTATATTTTGATTGATTAAGTTTAATTGATGAAATATTGTCATTTATATGAAAATGGTTGGTTGTGATAGAAATTTCTTAAACATATAATTTTTTAATGGAAAGATAATATTTTTTGAATGAATAAACCAACAAGTGTCCGATACGTGTCAAACAAGTGTTGGACTGTCCAAATGTCTGACATACGTTGGACACAAACATATTAGCCAAATTAAATTGTTTGTGCTTCTTAGATCATTCCTCATCATTCCATCTCATGCTGTCATCAAAGCCGCGAACAGTAATGTGGGAATTTCTGTGCTTACTAGTTGTGCAATTGTTAAACTCAATTAGTATGCTTGCCTTACTTCTTTTGCCATTACTGTGGAGGGACCCAAGTCGTGGGTTGAGTAATTCCTGTTCGAGGCTTTTTTATGGTCTCTATATTTTTCCAAGGAAACTTCTTGTGGTTATTATGGTTGTCACAAATGAAGTCATAACACAAATTTCATACATTACTTTCTGCATAATATTTTTCTTTCATAATGAGGAATTTATATGTGGAATGATTTTATTTCCTAATTCGAAAAATCTCAGCAGAATTTTTTTTATCGATATTTTCCTTATTTATGGTGGATCCTATTTTGACAAAAAGAAAAATATTTTTCTAGAGATTCTTTCCTTATTTTTCCAAAGTTTTAAAAGAAGATTTTTTGCCCCCATTTAGGGTGGTCACATTTGTTTATTGTGAGGAGTGTATTTGTTCATGGTGGTCGTTTTGTTCAACAAAGTTTTTTTGATCTTTTCTCACTATTTTCCACTATGCAACACTTCAAGAACATGAAGATTAGTCTATCTTAGTGGAAGCCTAAGGTTCAGTTGAAGAGAAGGGATTATTGGTCTTAGGAGAGCCTAAGACTTCATTCATCGAGAAGGATTTCTCAAACCTTAGGGGGAGCCTAAGGTGTTATTTATCAAGAAGAGAGTTCTCAAGACTTAAGGGACCTAAGTTCTCATGTGAAGGGTGAGTTACGAGGAAGATAATCAAGCAAAAAGGACTCCTACACTGTAGAAAGCCGAAATGTCCGACACTAATATTTTCATGCTTAGGGGGAGCCTAAGTACAATTGAGAGGGAGTCTTATATTTAGGGGCAACCTAGGTAATTTGTGAGTTAGGCTCCACGTGTCTCATCCAACCACCAAAACTGATGATGGAAAGGAAATGTTGAAGCCAAAATCTCAGTGATCTGAAGATGAAAATGAAGCATCTTTAGAGAATTCTCGAGCATTGAATGTCATAGTTAATTATATTGATCGTAACATATTAAGGCTGATTAATTCCCGCATCTCTGCAAAGGAGGTGTGGGATATTTTATTTGTTGTCCATGAAGGAACTTCAAAAGTTAAAATATTAAGGTTGCAGTTGTTGACTTCAAAGTTTAAGAATCTTAAAATGCACGATGAAGAATCAATTGTCGAATTCAATATTCGATTACAGGACATTGAAAATGAGTCTTTTGCTCTAGTTGAGAAAATTTTAAAAGAAAGACATGTTCGGAAGGTGCTTAGGTATTTGCCTAAGAAATTTAACATGAAAATTACGACCATCGAGGAAGCTGAAGACATTACAAAGTTGAAAGTAGATGAACTATTTGGCTCCTTGCTTTTTAGATGACTTTAGATGGAAAACCTTATAATAAAAATGAGGGAATTGCTTTATAATCCCCAGTTGAAGTTGAGCACGATGATCCTAACAAATAGTTTGAGGATTTCCTTGCTAAATCTATTTCATTGCTTTCAAAATAGTTCAATCATATTCTCAAACGATTCGAAAAAAGTACTGACATTTCTAAAAATAACAAGTCTGGTGGTCCCCCCCCCCCCCCCCCCCCCTCAAAATTTCGAGTAGTAAGAAGGAAGCTGACAAGTCAAGTTTTATAAATTTTCAAAAAGAAAAGTCTTTCAAATGCGAAAATGTGAAGGCTATGCACACTTTTAAGCTAAATGTCATAATTTCTTGAAGAAGCAGGGTAAAAACTATGTTTTAACTCTGTCTGATGATGAGTCTAAAGACAACAGTGACTCAAAGGAAGATGTCAAAGCCCTTATTAGTAACATCTCATCTTACACCTCGTCGTATGAGATTTCTAAGTAGGATGCATATGCAGAAAATATTCATGACACTGCCAACCATTGAGTTATGGATCCTTCTTATCAAGCTCTTTTCAACAAATGGCAACACGATCATGACACTACCAACCATGGAGATTTCTGAATATTCAATGTGTAGGATAATTGATGTTTGCATTAAGATATGCAAGATGATTGATGTCTGAAAAACTAAATATGTGTTAGATTTACCAATTTTGTATATATAAATAAAAACTAAATAATTATTTAATTATGTGTAAGAGATCAAGTGATGTAGTCATAAATTAAATTTAACATTATTTAATATATTATTATATTAGTTAATTATTTAATCACTTAAAATACATTAAATAATTTTTATTAAATATTAATTAATTAATTTACTTTAATTACTAACAATTATTTAGTAAATATAAATTAATTGGAATATTAATAATTAATAATAAAATTTTATATTAAATAGTTAAGAAAACATAAAATGTCAATGGTAAATATATTAATTGAAATTTATTGAGTCTAAATAATATATTTATATTTAATAATGAATTAAAATTAATAGTAATGATTAATTAATATTAATTTATTAGTTGATCAGACTATATATTTATTGTTCATCTCCCAGGTATAAATATTTCTTGAGTTTTAGAAGTAAAATTCTATTGAACAAACAAGGATATTAAATTTCTATCTAAAATCTACGAAAAAATTTGTGACATAACCAAGTCCATATATGTATGTATGCATGCATGCATATATGTATGAATGTATGTATGCATGCATGCATAAAGTTGAACAACAAAGTATTTCATACTTTTTCACAATATGTTGACAACTTAGATGTGTCCTTGGATTATTGCCATAGTATTAAATTTCCGTCGACATGTCAATATTTTCACGTTTTTATAGCTTCGACATTGATATGAGGAGTGAATTGATATTTTTATTATATTGTAAAAAAAATCTATGAAACACAAAAAAGTAAGCATCAAAATGCTTCTAATATAAATATAATATAAATAATAAATATGTTAATGTTATCTTATTTCAAAATCATAAAATGTTTATTTATTAATTTAAATTTATTTTTTGAACTTTTTGTTTTCATAATTTTTTTTAAAAAATATCCATCGAAATTGACATTTTATCCATATTTCTATCAACATTTCTGTAAAATTAAGACATTGATATTTTCATCGATATCAACATTTTAACCCTTGGTTGATGCTAATTCTTTTTTGTATTTCATGGTATTACTCTATGGGTTCACAATAGAAACTTTTTTGCTTTCCATAAAAAATTATTCAATGCTACTTAACTCTACGTTACTTTTCTTGAAAGAAAAATATATTGTTTATGTAGGAATCAATTAATGTTTAATAAATAAGGTTATTTAGTCAAAATGAGTTTAACTCAGTGATATTGACATGATCTTCATAATTAGAGATAGAAGTTCGATCTCCTATCCTGTAGTAATTGTATTAAAAAAACAATGTTAAGGTAGTTTAGAAAATTTTACTTAAAGTAGTCCAGATTGTTATAAATCTTCAGCTACCATTTTCATCTTTATGTCACCCACATTATTGTATAGACTTTCATTTTCTCTTTACTTTTCTTTTGACATTTTTTTTTAAAAAAGATAATATGGAAAGGAATTTGAATTTTTATTTTTCAATCAAATGTATATTCTTTAACTAGTTGAACTATGACCATGTCTATTCTAAGAGAAACGTAATAAATCGATAGGACTATGTAAAGTGGACCTTATTCGATGTGTCAGTCGTACTGATATGTGGGGTCCATTTCCAGATTTGTAATAAAAAGATGAAAACTGGTTGACAAGTGGATAATGATCAATCCAATTGTGTTTCAAGATTATATGGGACCCACTAGTTATGCCGAGACCATTACCGTTACAGATACTGTTACTGTTATAGTATAAGAATAATAAATATATCACATTTTTTTGTTACCATTAATATTACCATTACTATTATTGTTACAGTAAAACAATAAAGGTAACAATTATAGTAAATGTGATAAATTCATAATTTTAAGTAAATGTTATCAAAAGAAATTTCATTATGTATGCAGTTGTGACCTATTATGATTGATCTATCAATAGAATTCTATTACAATTGCACTAACTTTGACTACGGATTGGTAAACATGTCGCCTATATTCATATTAGTTTTTTTTTTTATTAAAAATTAAAAAGTGAGAGTTTAAAGCTGAATCAAACAAGGTTTAGAATATCGATGCCAACGAAAATATCAAAGCCTTAATTTTACCAAAATTTCGATGAAAATATCGATAAAACATTGATTTCGATGGATATTTTTAGAAAAATTATAAAATTAAAAAAAATCAATAAACAAATTTAGAATAGGAAATAAACATTTTATAATTTCCTAAATAAGTTAAGATGTCTATATACTTATATTATATTTATATTAGTGGCATTTTGTTACTTATTTTTGACGTTACATGGATTTTTCTACAATACAATTGAAATGTCAATTCACTCCTCATGACGATATCGAACTTAAAAAAAAGTGAAAATATTGATGGAAATATCAACATGTCGACAAAAATTTAATACTATGGAATCCAAAGAAATTTTAAAAAATGTGAATTGAAATTAGGACAAAAGTGATGATTACCAAAAAAAAAAGACAAACAAAAAAACAAAACAAATTAACAAGTAGTGAAACAAACAAACTAAACAATAAAGACGAGCAAATAAAAGTAGGGTGTACTAATTTTCTCATATCCCATCCATACAGATTCCCTTTTATCACTTCCTCTAAAATCTCAATAATTGCTAATTTAATTAATACTTTCCAATTTCATTATTTATACCTTTAAACTTTTTCAAAAGTTAAAAAAAAAAAAAAAAAAAATCTTTACTATTAATTCTCAAAGAATCGGTTTTTTTCCTTCAAATACTTTCAAAAGTGTCATTAATACGTACCTCAACTTTCAATGAATAAATGTTCTCTAGAAGTACATGGACAAAAATTGTGAGTACTCATTTGAAAAATGACAAAAATCGTTCATCTATGTTGTGTTTCACTTTCCTCTTCCATTTTCACTCTCTCCTCTATTTCAATCTATGATCTAATAATTCTTTGTATAATTTTTGTTTCTTCTTTAATACCCTTCTACTACTTATTGATCTTCTTCCCTTCCTCAATCTCCAAAACTAAGTCCACCAATCAATATAGTTATAACAAAAAAAAAAGAGAATATATAATAAAACCATCAAGAGATCTTAGGACTGAGACCTTAGGACTTAAATGCTTTAACAATGTTGTACAATATAGTAGTTGAATGTGAATTAATATGTTTGGACATAATACATAAAAGGAGAGATGTGTTGAGAATTTGGCCATGATTTTGAATAGAGGGGAAAGAAAGAAAAAGTACTTATTATCAAAACATAGAGACTATAAATGAGTATAAAAAAATTAGGGTAGATGTGCTTGTTTTCAAATTATATATTTCACCAACCAAGATATGTTCAAAAAAATTTATTGTTTAAGTGTTTAAATTTTTTATACTTATTTTTGGGCATGTTTAGATATGAGAAAGTTTATCTTGTTTAGTTAAAGTTATAATATTTAAGTAGAGAGCGACGAGAAAAAAAAATTGGGATAGGATGAGAGATTGATCAATAACGTGGAAAAAAAAATTAGAAACGAGGAAGGATACATTAGATCATTGATCAAAATAGATGAGAGAGGAGAAATGGAAGAGGAAGGTGATGAGATTCGGTTTTTGTCTATATATTAATGTGAGGGCAAAATAAGTTTAAAAAATTAGGTCCATAGCCTAGACATATTATTTTTACAAAAATAGCAAAAACCAAGCTCAATTCACGTGATATACTTGATACTTTAGATACACTATTGATATACACTTGATACACTACTGATATATACTTGATACACTTGATATACTACTAGTATATTACTGATACACTTGATATATTATTGATCCATGGTTGAAAATGACTATTATTTAAGTGTTTTAAAATGTTTCATAAAAATATTTTTTTCTGAAAAATACTTTTTTCACTAGTTATTCAAAATAGGCTCAAATTGTCAAAATTAATATACTAAACTGGGTCTTGGTGAGCTTTAGGTTGAATCTTCTTGATCTATTGTACATTTGTACTTAAAAATGAAAAAACAACACCATTTAAAAAGGAAAAAAAACTACAAAAAGGTTAAAAAGAAATGTAGCATATACAAAACTTAAAGTGAGTAATAACTCATATTGCTACAAACAAAAAATGTAAAAATTAAAGTGAGTAATAGCGACTCATATTATTGCAAACAAAAAATACAAAAAGTATACAAATCAATAGAAAAAATACACAACTGATATACTTTAAATGTGGTATTTTAGTTGACCGATATACCAAAAAACCTGAATTTCTTAAAATGGCAAAATTGAAATATGAAATAAAAAAAAAAAATTTAAATTCGAAAATTTTCTCATATGTACAATTTTCATATGTTGAAGATATGCCCCTAATTATACATTTTGGATTTGTCACCCATTGCAAATTCTTTTTTTTCAAGCTTTTTTAAGAGTTTAAGAGTATTAATAAAACTTTTCAAAGTTCAAAAGCATTTTGTGAAACAAAGTACAAAGTTTAATGTTATTTTCTATGATTTAACGAATAAAAAAAACCACTCACCAATTTTATTTTAGTGAAGATATAAAACTAACTCCATTTCCTGTCAACATTTAATTTCTTAACTAGTTGAGTTATATTATTCAAATGGACAAAGCCATCCCATTTACTAGTTGTTTTATCTATATTTCCGTTTTCTTTTATGTGTTTTCCTTAAAAGAAAAAAAAAAAGAGAAAACTAATTGTAGAATTTTAATTATTAATCATGGTTGAATACAGTATATTATTCTAATCATTTAAGAATAAAACTTGTTAAGGCATTCTCTCGTATATTATAAAATTAGGTTAATTCTACTAGTTATTGTCATACTTTAATATAAGTAAAATCCATGATGCTAGAGATGATTAATCTGGACGGCGGGTTTGTTTGGCTCGTCGATGCCGCCGACATAGTGAAAAGTGAGGGCCGAGTGATGTTGTTGAATTTTGATTTGATTGTGGAGGTGACAATTTGAATCTCGAGTGGAGATAGATGATCGAAAGGATGAGAAGAGATGGAAGGAATGGATGTGAAGATAAAGAGAAAGAGAAATTCAAATGGGACATTTTTCATGACTAAATTAAGAAACCTACACCTATCTATTATGCAATTGAGACAATATCCAATAAAAATCTACGATTTGCCAAAATTTTTCTTTTTGTAAAATTGATTTTTTTCCTACTATGTATAGAAAGGGGAATGCATGGACTGCACCTAATCGGGCTTGTACGGTACATTCAGAGAATTATTGGTGAACATGTACAATATGTCCATGTCGTTATTTTTCAAGATGAATTATTATATTATTTAATGGTTGTAACTGTGTCACATATCTTTAAATGAGATGGTCGAAGAATGAGTTTAGATTTGGATTGAATTGGGTTCCAATTCTAAATTCTGTGTTTAGAGGATAGGTTTGCATTAAAAAAAACAAATTCTCTCCAAATAAAGATTTAAAATATCGATGTTGATGAAAATGTCAAAATGAAAATTAATTATTGATAAAATATTGATAGTGATGGAGTAAATTAAAAGGATATTGTACTTTTAGAAACTATTTAAAAAAATATTGTTGTTTTCAAACTATTTGTAAAAATATTGTTGTTTTAAATAAGTCGAGGGTTGAAAATTCGACCTAGATAGGTTGAATTTTGAACCCTCGACCTTCCTTTTCTTTTTAGGAAAATATTGTTGTTTTCAAACGGATTCTGTCTGACTAAATAACGAGCTAATGAATCTCCTTCTTTTTGTCGCTAACGAGTTAATCAAATTCGAGAGCGAGATTATGAGAGACAACGAGAGTGTGAGAGAGAAAGAGTTTGAGAGAGCGGGATTTTGAGCGAGAGCGAGAGCGAGAATACCGTACAAATTTCCCTTTTTTTCTTTTTAATTATTACACATTCCACCTTCTTCTTTCTAATCCTTTCTTCTTTTTTTTTTTTAAATTTTCCATTTTATAAAAAAAATTCTAAAAATATTTATTATTTTATTTAAACTCTAAAAAGAATAAATTAAAAATAATAATAACTCATAAAAAAAATGTAAATTAAATATCTCATTTATATAAAAATAATTACAAAAATCAATGTGTCCTACAAGGCGGACGTCGTCGATTTCGAGCTGGTTGTCGTCGTCGACTTCGAACTTGAGATTGCTTGGGTTCTTCTTGATGTTGCTCTGGTACCTCTGCAGGTGCTTCATAATATAAATATTCATTATGCTTTCCACGACCCCGACCATGTCCATGCACGTATGAAAACGAAGGACCAGCCTCTGAGTCATAATGTCCTGAACCAAATGCTGGCATCATCATCATCGGACTAACATAATCAGTTTGACTCTGCGTCTGCGTCATAGGGAGCAACTCTTCCACATTATGTGCAACCTCATCAAACTCATCCTCTTCCCGAACAGGTCCTCTACGTCTAGGAGCTGGTGGAGGAACAATAGGTATATCGTACATATAATGAATTTCCTCCATATAGCTTTGGTTGTCACTACATATAGCAAGAACCTGGTTCAGATCATTCGCAACCTCACGAAGTCTACTGTTGTTCGATCTCTGTGAATTATAAAACAATTAGACAATATTTAAAATAAATTTAAATTAAAAAAATTAGATAATATTCATTCATTTACCAGATGACCCACAGCTGCTCCCGGACGAGTGACGTAGCGCCTTGTGATATTATTATACTAATGAATATATTCTGGAGTGACATCTGTGTCAAATTGTTCAAGAGAAACCCCCACTACAATAAACCTTGCACGATAGTGCCATCGCACTACCAAATGTGCAACTTTTTCGGACCAATCTCCAGTCCTTAGGTCAATATCATGCAGTACGGGTTCAGTATTACAAGGCGATGGGATATCCTGCTGAAAACCGAATTGTCTCATCACCCTGTCAAGAAGATGCCACTCACCAATGTGAAAATATATGAGAGGACTCATCGTCCGCCATATGTTTTGACCATTCGTACAAAAATTAGGCAAAGTATGCACAATAATTTTGTACGGCTCCCAAATAACCTGAAACACAAAATATTATATTAGAGAATATTAAAGACAAATACTAGAAAAATGTGAATAAAATAATCAATTAGGTTTAGTGTAATGTACCTGTTCAGGTTAAAGTAGATCAAACATGTATCTATACTGGTTGACTACATGTGTGGCTGCCCTAGTCACACAAATTTTGTCTCTCCACCTAAATTTTTAAATTGATAATTTAGAATTTAAATTAATTAGATCAGTGATATAAAATTTAAATTGAATTAAAACAACATACCGAGAACCGTAGGCTCGTCCAACTAACTGAGCATCATTAACATGATGTAGCTGTGGAGCCATTGTTGGAAATCGCTCCCAAACCCATAGTTGCAAAAGTATGAGAGGCCCAACTAACTTGTACTTCTAACTAGTCATCGTACATTACTCCGGTAACCGACTCACCATCAATAGGTAACCCTAACAACACTTCTATTTCTTGTAGAGTGATAGTGCACTCTTCAACAGACATATGGAATGTATGCGTCTCGAGCCTCCATCTCTCGACCAAGACTGTGATCAGATGCCAGTCCAACTGAATAAATCCTGCCTCTCGACGTCTGCAAGATATTTCTCCAGTAGTACGATCTCGCCATACAACATATGATCGATGAATGGACTGGTCGTACAAAACATCGGGATCAATAGGTCCTAGGTTTATCTTGATGCTCCAATGCATCCTTTATTTCTGCTCTTCTTTTCTCGAAATAGTTCATGCATTTGAAGAATGTTATCTGAGCAAGAGCATTTATAGGCAACATTCGAGCTTCTTTGAGGACTCCATTTATGCACTCTGATAGATTTGTCGTCATCCACCCATATCTGAATCCTCCATCATGTGTAAGTCCATTGCTCTAAACTAATGTTGTCAAAAAAACTTAGACAGCTTCGATTTATTCCTTTGATATCTTCAATTGCTTTGTTGAACTTTTGAATTTGAAACTGACACCCGACACGATAAACATAAACTGACACCCGAAAAGTTCACGTTATCACAACGAGATGGATTGGACAGAACCAGCTACTCGATAACGATTTGGATTTTGTAACCAGTTAGGACATAATCGAAGGAAGTGTCCTTCGTTACTAAGACGGGCTCCAGATAGTTAAGGATTGAATAATAAATAATTTTTTTATTATATATTCATTTTATTGTATATTTAATTTTTTTATTATAATTTATTGTATATTCATTTTTTTTATAATAATCTACTGTATATTCATTTTTTTTTTTTGTAATCAATAAAGTTTTACATTATAATAATCTAATATATTCAATTTATAGTATAATAATCTAATATATTCAATTTATTGTCTAATGATTATTCAATTATAGTATAATAATCTAATATATTCAATTTGTTGGCTAATGATTATTCAATTATAGTATAATAATCTAATATATTCAATTTGTTGTCTAATGATTATTCAACTATAGTATAATAATCTAATATATTCAATTTATTGTCTAATGATTATTCAATTATAGTATAATAATCTAATATGTTCAATTATATTCAAATGATTATTCAATTATAATATGATTATTAGCTCTTTTTTCTCTTTTTTTAATATATATTTCTATGGAAAGTTCAAATAAAGTGAAAGACTCTCGCTCTCTCCTAAGATCTTGCTCTCTCACTCTCGCTCTCTCCTAAGATCTCGCTCTTCAGTATCGCTCTCTCCTAAGATCTCGCTCTCTCGATCTAGATCTCGCTCTCGCGCTCGTGCTCTCGCTCTCGATCTCGCTCTCGCGCTCTCGTTCTCTCCTAAGATCTCGCTCTCTCTCAATATCTCGCTCTCTCTGTTATTGTTGTTATTTTTTTCATTAATGATTACTAGCTTTCATTTCTTTTGGAACAATCACAAACACTTTTTTTTATTATGGATCTACTTTTTTGTTCGTAGACAAAGCTAATTCGGAATTGTTTTCATTCCAAGACATAACTTGTATCCATGCACTTCATATTCGCCTAGAGTTCGCTCCCAGAAATATAGTCATCCCCACCCCCTCACGTCAATCCCACAAGCCTCCGTCTAATTCGAAATGATAACAAAATGCATAGGTTGTTAGAAGCAGCTCGAGTACACAGATACATATAGTATACCATCTCATTACTTTATTTCCTCTATGAGGGAAAAAGAAAAGTAATAAACCTGCAATCTCGAGGGTAGATGTGTGTCGAAACTTCAACCTTCAACAACCTAAGCGAGATTCACGAGATTCACGAGATTTCCCTTTTCGATGGTTGAAGTTTCGGCTTATGTATTGTTTCCAAGTTCTTCTTTGTTCGTCGAGTTCTCAACGTTCGACCTCCACATTAGTCGAGTTCTCAACGTTCGACCTCTAGCCTCGGATTCCCAAAACAACAGTATTTCTCTAATAAGTTTCAAAACAACAATATTTCTCTAATAAGTTTTGAAAACAACAATATTAATATTAAAGGTCCGATAGTGATGTTCTAGAAAAATTATAAAAATAGAAAATTAAAAAATATATATATTTAAATTAATAAGTTATATTTTCTATTTAAGTTTAATATATTTATTATTTATATTATATTAGTTGGAAGACATGTGCTTGTGTATGACAGAATTTTTATGATAAAATTTAAATTTTAATTGATTAAGTTTAATTGATGAAATATTGTCATTTATATGAAAATGGTTGGTTGTGATAGAAATTTTCTTAAACATATATTATCTAATGACATATTACTATAAAATAAGTATTTAATAATTATATGAGGCTCATGAAATAAAATAATATATTATCTAATGACATATTAGATACTGAATGGAAGAAGTATATAATAGTGTAGCACTAAAAGTTTTTTCCTAAAAGATCCAGAACCACTAAAAATTGATAAGTTCTCTACCACCAAAATAAGCTTAGCTAAGTGATATTGACAAGTGCTCTGATCCAAGAGGTTAGGTGCAACAACAAACCGAAAAACTTAAAATCCAAATCGATCCATACCACAATCCAAACCGATCCAATGGTTTGATTTAATTTTTAATATACAATTGGACATTTTAGTTTGTATTTGGGAAGAATTAAAAAGTATTGGTTCGGATCAGTTCTTTATTAGGAAAAAAAAATCAAAATCGAATGAACCAATGGTATATACATACTCTTAAATAGGTATCTTTTAGTATTTTAATTATTTTGGTGCACATATATATTTATTATTAAGAAAATGACCAATTATTATGGAGCATGTATGTTCTTAATTTAGACAAGTTCCAAAGAAAAATAAAAATGTCAAATTTCAATTTATAAATAAGAAAGACCCAATTTTATTTTTTAAATTAGCATAAAAGGATCAATTCAAACACAAAATATAAATAAAAATAAAATTTGAAAGAAAAATAAAATGTCAAAAATCAATAACCAAACCAATAATAAACTGATCCAGATAAATCCAATCCATTGGTTAGGTTCTTTGTTGAACATTGATTTGGATCCATTCTTTGTAAAACCATTTGGTTTAATTTGGTTCTTGGTTAGCCCCAAAATCGAAAAAATCGAACCGATTATCATCTCTACAAGAGGTCGAAGGTTCAATCCCCCACCCTCACCATTGTTATATTAAAAGCAAAATGGTAAGTTCTCTATACTCTTAAATTCAAATGAAAGTGAACGTTATTTTATGCTTATTGAGATAATTGTTTACACTTCTATATAATTTTTAGAATGGTAAATTATTACTTTATTCCTTAAACTTTAAATTTGTATATGTCTCAAAGATTTTTAGACTTTAAATGTTTTTAGTAAATTTTATACACGTTTGAAAACTTTAAAAATTAGACACAAAATTGAAATTTTAAAATTTTATTTGACACAAAATTAAAAAACTTAACAACCATAACCTTTGAAAATTTGAGACTAAATAGATATCTAATCTAAAAAAGTTTAGAACTAAATGAATAATAAAATGTTATGAAAAGGTTTCTTTATCTAAGAAGAATAATAATTTATCCCGCAAAATGTATCGAGAAATGGAAAAAAGAAGCATGAAAAGACGGATGCAACTTAGTCGCACCATTTTTGTTCAACTCATCTAAGTGTTCAATTACAAATAATTTTCACGTGACAAATTTTTTTAAAAAATATAAGTAAAAAAATATTTTTTTTTCCCTTTATGATGGACAGAATTATGTAAACATAGATATAGTTTAAGTTGCATCTAAAGAATTCTTCTAAAAAAATCTTTATATTGGATCTCAACCCTTCAATATTCACTTGCTAATATTGATAAGATACTAGTGATTAGTGAATCCACTTCACGAACACCATTTCTTTACGTCCAAAAAAAACAAAATACAAAAAACCAAAAACAAAAACAGAAAAAACAAAATATCAGGACCAGGAAGTATGATAAAGTCACGTGTTGCATGGCTTCAAAATTTGCTAGAGATTACGTACAAAAGGAAAAAATGTCTCGACATTTGAAAATGATGGAACAATTTTGTGGCTTTTTCGCATTGCTTTAATTTTGCAACAGTAACACCCTTGGCCGTAACTTTTAAAATAATCTTTATCACTCTCGAAGCACGTGAACGGTTACCTATATGGTCTTTTGCAATTTTAATAAATGCGAAATTAAAGTCATCCGGCATGCTAGCATTCCGGTGCTCATACTCTTTTTCAATTAATCTTTCATACACTAGAACTCTTACTCCATCTCTTCCTTTGACGTTCATGTTCTTTTCCATGTTTTGTTCTCTTGTTTTCCATTCTAAATCTTCATTCATGGCGAACGAAGGGTAGCATAGATAATTAACATGCTCTTAGTCGCACTCTGACAATGACAAAGAGCCATCTTTCATTATTTCTTTTAAAAAAATATCACAAATGACATTAACCAATTGAATATTAGTGCATCCTTTAAAATATGGAACATTTTGAGTTTGGGAAATAGAACTACATAGCATCATTTTAGGTTCAATTTGGCCGTTTGGCAAAAAATGGAGTTCTTTTAGAATTCTAACAAAAAAGTACTCACTGCATGTATCGATGACTTTCTTTTATCTTAAAATGCTCTCAATATTATTTAGTTTTTGTGTAATTAAATATTGATATTTAAAGTTTCGAGAGATTTAATATAAGTTTTATCATTTTGAATCGGAAAATCGAAACCCGTTTTTTTCTTTTAAAAAAATCACATATCTTCATCTTTTTCTGATTTTTTTCTTTTCATATCACACCCCTCCCTTTTAATCGTCCCTTAAGAAGCATAGATACGGATACAAGACACGAATATGACACAACAAGAATTTTTGTCTTATCGATGTAAGAAAATGTGGGTAGATCTTTAAAAAAGTATAGGCAAAGTCTCTGCCAATATTTTTTGTATGGGCAGATAGCATGAGCAAAAGTCCGTTGGCAGAGCTTCTGCTCATGGATTTTGACATTGCATCGACCGAAATACCCATCAAGTACACGCGTGGGTAGAAAAGCCTTTCTGCCCATGCGATTAACGTCGACAGAAAATACTTTTTGCCCACACAACTTTCATGGACAAAAATTGCATTTGTGCCAACGCAACTCACTCAATTTCTATCCACGCATGATGTGTCAGTAGAAATGAGAATCTACCTACATAAAAATCTTAATGGATGGAAACAACATTTTTGTCACACATGATACGTGGACAAAAACTTATTTTAAACAAAAAAATATTATATGCTTTGGGATCAATATTTAAAAAATAATAATTCAATTCCCTATAACAAAATATATTCAATATCATAACAACACATTTTGAAAAGAAAATGTATTCAACCCTTAAGTCAACCTAAATATATCAACCGAACAAGAATTCTTTAGTTATTAGTTTGTTTGTTTCCAAAGCTATTATTTTTCATTTCGACTCTACAAAATGGACAAATAAATATTAAATACACAAAAAATACTTCGTTTGGCCTTGTGGTCTTCACAAAAAAGGTCATTTATGTCATCTTCAAAATATAAAGACTTGAAACGAATATTAAAATCCATTAAGTACAATATGCTCAATCGTACTTATTTGAAATGAATCATGTATCAAAATTAATGAAACAAATTCATTTGCATAACTTTCAAGTCTCGTACACTATATACCCATCTGAAACCTATAAATAATGTCCAAAATGTGCATATTAAAGTGCATGTCCTAATAAAAATAAACAAAATTTAAAAAGTACCAAGTGTACTTTAAAGACTTGGACCTAATTGCATGATTTTTAAGCCTATATGCTCTAAACCGAGTCGAAACCTATAAAATTGTCCAAAACGTACATGTTAAAGTGCAAGTTGTCCAAAAGAATAAGGTACAAACATATTGGTTTCTCTACATAAAAAGTGTCTAAGGGACACTTTCACTCTCTAACCAACATAAAAAGACCTAAAAAGTTTTCAAATGACAATTTGACTTCCAAAACAACCTAAATAATTCATAAGAGTCAAGTTGGTTATCAAAACAAACTATAAAGTTTCAAAAAAGTTTGTAAATCACCTTTTTAATTCTCAAAACAACTTAAAAATTCTTAAGTGCAACTTTCACTCTCCAACCAAACCTAAATACTATATAAAATGTGTCTAAATAATACTTTCACTCTCAAAGGAACACAAAAAGACCTAAAAAGTTTCCAAGAGATAATTTGACTTCCAAAACAACCTAAATAGTTCATAAGAGTCAATTTGATTATCAAAACAATCTATAAAGTTTAGAAGAAGTTTATAAGTCCTCTTTTGATTCTCAATACAACCTAAAAATGTTTAAGTGCAATTTTCACTCTCCAACCAAACTTTAATGCTACCTAAAAAATGTCTAACTGACACTTTCACTCTCAAACTAATATAAATAGACCTAAAAAGTTTCAAAGAGACAATTTGACTTCCAAACAACAGAAATAGTTCATAAGAGTCAATTTAATTATCAAAACCAACTATAAATTTTAAAAAATAACCTAAAAATGCCTAAATATCATGTTGGCTTTAAAAACAAACCTAGATAGTTTCTAGAAAGTATATAAGTGACACTTTGATTCTCAAAACAACCTAGTTCCATGACTTTCAGTGTCCCTATACTCTATACCTAATCAGTTTCTAAAAATGTACTATATACATGAATAGGCTATCATAACTATAGGATAGCCACGACATATTACAACACAAACATATAATTAATGCATTATATGCATGATTGGTAGCCACACATAATAACATAATATACATGCATGTATGAACATATTTTTAAATTTAATTTTAAAGAAATACCTAAGTATTTGAAGTGCATCCCTTTCCTGTCCACGCCCCAACAATTTTTGAATGTCGGATCATCTACCAAGTACCCAAAAAGATTAACTATTTATTTTATTTTATTTTATGTTACTAAATCCTTTTTCCCAACAATTTGCAATTCAAAAAATTAACTATTTCCCTTCCAACTAAATTTAATTCTCGATAATAACTCCAAATTAAATTTATGTGATATAATTTCACATCCTATCTTTAATCAAAATTAAAATTTGAAATTAACAAAATTTCCTTTGAATTTTAAAAAATTACAGGATTTAAATAATGAAAACTTGGGGTAATGAGGGTTGTGTCGTACTCATAAGTCACACAGAACATCATATAACAAAAATATAGTAATCACGCTAGCATTCAAACATCTTTCATACGTACCTCGAGATCTCTAATGAAGTCTTACATAAACATCAATCTAAACAAATAACCTCATAACCTTAATAAAACTTAAACTTTCATCTGACACATAGGCAATTCTAGTAGTAAGATTACTTACCTCAAGCTAAATTCAAATATTAAACCAAGCAAATAGCCTCCAACAACAAATCTTTGAATTCAATTTCCTTAACACAAAATACGATATTAAATTTCAACCTTTGAAGCCATAATCTAAACATACGAAATTTAACTCAACTATCACAAATCAGCTTACCCAAGAAAGCCTGCTCAACAAAAGTTCCCAAGATTCCAATCTCCAAAATCTTTTTTCAATCAAATTCTACTTTCAATGGACGAAGGCTAGGAGTCCAAAATAAAATAAAGGCAGATTAAATCTTAGCACCAAAACTTACACCAATTCAATGGACACTCTAAGAAAAACCTACCCAACAACAGATCAAGTAACAAAACCCCCCAACGGCGGCTGGGCAGTGCTTCCGACGAGTACAGCCGGCTGGCTCAAGTGACGACCAGCATCGGCGGACGACTAGAGGAGGGAACCGGTGACGACGCAGACCAGTTCTGGACAAACGGCGACACACAATGGAGGGCGTGGCGCAGCTCAAACGCTGCGATGTAGGGAGAGGCGGCGGGGCACTGGCTGGAGGTGAACGGCGCTGGGGCTCGACGAGCTACGACGGGCGGACGACAACGGCGGCTTTGGAACGCGAATGGCAAGCGGCGCGTGGGATGGATAAGTCGTCGAAGGCTGACGGTGGTTGGAGGCGTGGCTGACTCAGATCTGACGGCAAGGGAGGGGTGTTTGGCATGGCGGCGCAAACAGGGTGCCGGGGAGAACAAAGGGCGGTGGGCGCGGACGGTGGCTAGGGCGCGTAGAAGAAAATAGCGCGTGCGAGGGAGGGGAAGAGATGAAGAAGAAAAAAATAGTAAATAAATAAAACATAAATAATATAAAATAAAATAAAATATTTACTTTATTTTATTTTACGTTACTAAATCTTTTTCCCTAACAACTTCCAATTCAAGAAAATTAACTATTTCCCTTCCAACTGAATTTAATTCTCAACAATAATTCCAAATTAAATTCATGTGACATAATTTCAAATCCTTCCTTTAATCAGAACTAAAATTTAAAATTAACAAAATTGTCTTTGAATTTTACTAAATTATCGAATTTGAATAATGAAAATTCGGGGTGCTACACAAAATAACTTAAAAAGTTCCTAAAAAGTGCCCAAGAGATTTATTGACTCCCAAAACAATCTAAATAATTCCTAAATGTCATTTTGATTAAAACAAACTATAAATAACTTAAAAGGTGAGAAAATGGGAGTTTCGGCCTCATGTCCATCTTCTTAAGTTAAGTGATAATTAACATTTTACCTCTCAATAGAACTTAAAAATGCCTAAATGTGACTTTCAATCTCAAAACCAATCTAAAAACATAAGTGCAATGATATATTTTGAATGATTACTTTTAGTACGTATGACAGAACGATTACTCATGTGTTGGATTTTATGTCCTAAAACTCGTGGTATTTAAATGAAATTTATTCTGAAAGTTCAGTAAGGTGTTATTGAATAGATGTTTTGCTTAATAGAAATCCAATAAACCTAAAAGTCCCTTGACTAATAGAGGAGTACTTGAACTTTATGTGGAGACATAAAAGTGGATCAAGTTCGAGTAAATAGTCAAAATGATCTATAGTATATGAATAAGGTTGAGTATCTTATTCTGATAACACTATTGGATGTGGTCTGCTCTGTAGTTGTTACAAAGAGTTGTAAAGTGCTACAAACGAAGTGATCCTAATTCGTTCATGTTGAGACACGAGGAGTGGGGGTGTCCTTGTGCAAAAGAGTTTGTAGAGGATCAAACCACGAAATCAGTCACTCTTACTTTACAATACTGTTTACTGTTAAAGACTGACTATTTCAAAGCGATGACCTAGGTAACTTGACCTAAACCTGAGCTAACTATAAACTCCTATTTATTTGAAATTTTCTTTAGATTTGCATAGGCGAAGGTTAGTTCAATAACCTCCCATTTAATGGGTAAGACCGAATAGATAGTTGGGGACATAGGGTGCAAGATGAAATTCATTCCTACCTACTTTTAGGGATAATAGAGAGGTTGTTTCCTTAAGTGTTGATTCTAGGTCTTTAATAAGAGGCCCTGCCCTCTACTGACCCGAGAGGGACTTGGTTTTGTTGATTAGATCACAAAACAATTATTCATAAGGGGATTAGTGGGACTTAAAGAACAAGAGGTAATTTTGGAGTTAAAATAGAGATTCGACCCAGCTGTTATTACGAACAACCTATGAAGGGTTAACTTACTAATCATGGTTATATCGAGTGAACATAATATATCTATAGTGAGGAGAGTTCAATTATGGGCTTTAGTGGAGTGACCCATTAGTTGACAAATGGAGGTTAATTCGGTCTAATGAGTTTAGCCAATTAATCTCGGATCATTGGAGCCCATGATCTGTAGGTCCACGAAGTCCCCTTACTAGCTCGGAAATGGATTAGCTCTAAAGTAGCGTGATAAGTTAATTTGAAATGTTCAAATTAGAATTAAACGGAATTAGAGAATTTATATTTAAATATGATTTGAATATATGAAGATGGATTTGTGTACAATTAATTTAATATTGGATATTAAATTAATTAGAATTATTTAAATTGTTTAAATAAATTTTTATTTTTGAATAAAAAATGGTTTTATAATCAAATTTTGGATTTTGGAAATAGAAAATTACACAAATGAAAAAATGGGTTTATCCATCTTCATCTTCAAGTAGCTCACACTAAACCCATTATCTTCAAGCTTCAATTACGCTAAGCATGAGCTGCATCTCATATAGCTATTCACATTGTATGATGGTCTGCAATATATTGAAGAGATTGGAGTAAATTTGAGAGGATGCGACCGATAGAATTTTAGTTGAAAATTCGTGTGAAGAAGGTATTCGTTTGAAGAAGGTATTCTTCCTGTGGGTTGCTGTTGTGAGTATTCTTCAAGTTTTCTTGATTCCAGCTTATGTTGAATCACACAACTCAATCCAGAGTACCAAGAGAAGAGTAGGGAAGATCTTGTGGTGGTCTACACAAAGATTTGGAAGAATTTGCAGCTGAAAATTGAGATTTCAAAGGTTCTTCAAAGGTATGTCTTGAAATCCATTATTTTCTGCGATAACATGTTTTCGTTTTTGCCAAAATTAATCAATTAGAGTGCTTATCGATCCTCGTCACTTCCACTGTATGCTGGTACAATCCAACATCATGCCACTTTCGTTGTCTTTTCCTTCATAATCCCAAACACATGTTATCAGTGAAATTATTTGAAGTCTAGCCAACTTTGAATTAAAAAGTAGTTCAAGCATATACTATTATTGAAGTTAACACTTTATCTTATCAAACACTTAAGAATAAATAAGAGTTTTAAGAAGAATTATACTCACCAAATTAGATTTGAACAAATATTTACCACATAAGCTTTATTCGAACAATTTAAAAGAGTCCATAACTACAAACATCAAACTTCCAAGTGTTAAAGACTAATCTAAGACTCTTTAATTGAGTTTGAAAAAGTCTAAAACTTGTTCATACCTACAGAACTTTTCTAAACAACTTAAATGATTGTTGGTGATGGTAACCAAATATGACCGAATTAACAAAAAAAAAAAAAAAATGTCTTAGCGACACAGTGCGAAAAGTGCAGCCGTAGGTTGACTTAATTTACAAAAAAGTTTAATTAATTAATCTCGTATCATTAAAGTTTCTAATCTGTAGGACTATAAGAACTCCTTGCTTATTCACTAAGGATATAACAAGGAATAATTGTTTTTGGAATAATTTTGAATTATTCAAATTATTTAAGGGAATTAAACGTATTAATTATATTAATATGATTAATATAAAGCATAATGTATTGTTACATTATAATATATAGTTAATTATAAATATGACTTATAGTTAAAATTATATATTATATGAGGTATATATATTTAAATAAGATTCAAATATTATTTAGATGAATGAGAATTCATATAAAAACTATGGGTTAAAAA
Source organism: Benincasa hispida (assembly GCF_027475165.1). Taxonomy (NCBI): domain Eukaryota; kingdom Viridiplantae; phylum Streptophyta; class Magnoliopsida; order Cucurbitales; family Cucurbitaceae; genus Benincasa; species Benincasa hispida. Next base: position 60,864,799 of record NC_143489.1, read on the forward strand.
TTAATGTGAATGAGATTCATATGAAAACTAGAGGTTATAAGAGAGAGTTGCATTTTAAATATGATTAAAATGCATAATATATGGTTAATTAATTAATGAATTAATCATATATTAATAATATTACATTTATATAATATTAATTAAAACCTCAACTCTACATTACAGGGGAGTTAAGTTTTTGTACGTGGGAGGGAGTTATCATAACTCAAACCCTTATCTTTCTTATTAGTGTTTTTATGAAAACATAGAAATTCTCTGTGCCAATTTACATTTCTCCCCAAAAACTCAATAGAAATTCCATGATTTTAGTCCTTGTCAGAGAATAGCAAGGTCATAGAGTGGTACTGTGCAAGAAAATACATGACGAGAAGTGATTTACAAGGCTGAGTTTTCTCTTCCTTTTCCTTTCTAGTAAAAGCATTCTTTAAGTGTAATTGTTTATCGTGTAAATCTGTATGTTTACTTCTCTATTTTTGGTTGTTTTCAAAATATATTGTCAATGTTGCGACGTTCATACACTTCTGCGATAAATTTCATTCCTTCAATTTGTTGGGTTTTATGTCTTAAAACTCATGGTTTGTAAACAATAAACTTATTCTGTTATTAATAAAGTTGTTACTAATTGATCATTTTGTTTTAGAGAGAACCTAAATATAATAAACTAAGATCCATGACTATTACATAAATACTTGGACTTTATGTAACGAAATAAAAGTAGATCAAGTTCGAATAGGTAGTCAAAATGGTCTATAGTATACGGATAAGGTTGGGTACCTTATCTTGAGGAACACTATTGGATGCAGCTCATTTTGTATTCAATACAAACGATGTGATCCTGAATCGTTAATGTGGAGACATGCGAGTAGAGGCATCCTGTACAAAGAGTTTGTATAAGATCAAACCAAGAAATAAGTCACTCTTATTTTATATCGTTGTTTACTGTATAAGACTAACTATTTCAAGGTGATGACCTAGGTAACTGGCCATTAATCCTGAGCTTACTATGAACTCCTGTTTATTTGGGATTATCCTTAGATTTGCATGGGTGAGGGTTGGCTCAACAGCGTTGGTTCAATAAGCCTCCCATTTCAAAGGTAATACCGGGGTTGATAGCTGGGAACATAGGGTGCAAGACGGAATTCACTCCTACTCGCTTTTAGGGATAGTAGAGAGATTGTTCCCTTAAATACTGACTCTGGGTCTTAAACAAGGGGTTCCAACTTCTCATTGGCCCGAGAGGGACTCGACTTAGTGATTGGATCACAAACCAATTATTCATTAGAGGATCAGTGGACTTAAGGAACAAGATGTAATCTCGGGGGTAAAATAGCTTTTTACTCAGCCGTTATTACGAACAACCCGTGAAGGGTTGACTTACTGATTATGGGTATATCGAGTGGACAGAAATACATCTACAGTGAGGGGAGTTCAACTATTGGGCTTTAGTGGAGTGACCCGATAGCTAATGAATGTTGGTTAATTGGGTTAAAAAGTTTAGCTGGTTAATCTCGGATCGTTGGAACCCATGATTTGTAGGTCCATGAGGTCCCCCTACTGGCTCATATCAGACTAAAACTTTAGAATAGTATGATAAACGAATTTGAAGTGTTCGAATGCAATTTTGGAGTAAAGTGTTAAATATATTTGATATATTTAACCTAATATTTAATTGTGAATTAAACATAAAAAGAGAGAGAAAGATGTTTAAATAAGATATAAATATAAGAACTATGAATAGAAATTCATATTGATTGGAACTAGTGTTAGATTTAATATTAAATTAAATTAATTAAAATTTTTAATTAATTATTTAATATGAATGTAATTTTAATTAATTATTAGAATTGATTTTGAAATTAAATGGAATTGGTCAAAATTGGATTAAAGTCAAAATTATTGACTAGGTCAAAATTTGATAAAAGTCAAAATGTTGACTTTTGACATTATAAAGCAAAAGGCAAAAATGTGGACTTTGGACTTTGAGAGTCGAAGAATTGACCTTTGACCAAGTTAGTTGAAAAATCAAACATTTTTTTAGTGGAAAAATCCTGATTTTGGATTGCTAGGTGTCAATCCCATTTGAAAACACTAATCAATAGCATTGTTGACTAGGTCAAAATTTGATAAAAGTCAAAATTTTGACTTTTACATTTAAAGTTAAAAAGTCAAATTTTTTACTTTAGACTTTGAGAGTCAAAGAATTGATCTTTTACCAAGTTAGTGGAAAAATCCAACATTTTTTAGTGGAAAAATCCTAATTTTGGATTGCTAGGTGTCAATCCCACTTTAAGACATTAAGCCCACTTTGAGTTAGTGGAACTTGAGTGTCAAATTCTTATTATATTAAATTTGCATGATTTGTGTGATTTGACCTATAAATAGAAGAGTTCTAATATGTTTAATCTTCTTGGTAAAGTGGACTTTTATGAGATTTTTGAGAAAAATATTAACCTAATTCTCTCTCAATTTTGTGCTCTTTTCCTCTCAAAATTAGTCAATCACCGAATCCCACCATTCTATTTTAAGGCCGAGGAATAGTTGAGAAGACTCTCGTGGTGGTCTATATACCGTTGGTGAGGAGATTGAAGCGGATTTGAGAATCAATTTGGGCTACAATGTATACTCTCTATCCCTTTTATTTTATGTTTAATTGCATGATTATCTTTTGAAATTAAACATAATTAGAGTACTTTAGATCCTTTATCGCTTCCACTGCGCATGACTTCGTTCCACCACAATTGGTATCAGATCCAAGTTGTGTCTTTGATTTTCAATTTTAAATCAAAATTAGAGAAAATGTGGCTTTTATTCTGCATTTGGAATGTTGGATTGCAAAATGACGTTTTCTAATTTTGGCACCTTAGATTTACTACTTTAATAAGATTGAAGTTGTAAGGTGTTGGTATTAATGCACTAAATCTCGTAGGGTTCTATAGTTTGTAATTGTATTGTACATACATTTTACTTATGTGATAAAATGTATGGTGTTTTATTTCAAAATTAGTTGCGTTAACCACAAACCAATAAACTAACATTCAAGGTTATCTTGTAGCTTAAACATGTATGTAGAGACATACGGGTAGATCATGTTTAAGCGACAACCTAAATGGTCTGTAGTAGATGGATAAGGCTGGCTACTTTATCCTGGTGACACTATGAGTATGACCCGCTTTGTAGATGTTACAATTATTGTAATATGCTACAAATGATTTGATCTTGATCATTCATGTGGAGACATGTGAGCGAGGATATTTTATACAAAGAAGTTTGTATAAGATCAGACCATAAAATATTTAATCTCATTATATAACGCGTTCATAATGGAGACTTATATTTCACCAGAATGACCATAGGTAACATGACTTGAATCCTGAATGAGTTGTGAACTATTGCTTATGAAGTCGATCCTTTGTTTTGTATGGGTGAAAGTGGCCAGATCATCGACTCAACAAGCCTACTATATCGAGGATTTGTCTGATTAGGGAGCTAGGAACACAGCTACATAAGAAGGAATTCACTCCTTCGCCAATGCCGAGGCAAGTAGATAAATTGCTCCCTTAAGATCTGATTTTGGGGCTTAAACAATGTGGTGCCACACCCTCTCCTAGTCCGAGAGCGGTTTAATCATAGTTGGACTATGATTTATTATTCATTAGAGGGATCAGTAGTACTTAAGGAGTTAGATGTAACTACAGGGGCAAAACGGTAATTTTGGTTCAACTATACTTACAAGCAATTTGTGAAGGGTCATTATATTGTTGATTGACTATATCCAGTGTACACAGAAATATATCTATAGTGTAAAGAGTGCAGTTGTCGATCTTTAATGGAGTGTCTGATAGTTAACAGATAGTGAATAATTTAATTAAAGAATTTAATTAATTATTCATGTACTGTTTGAGGTTCAAGCTATAGGTCCATGAGATCCCCTCGGTAGCTCAACAGGATTTAATGAGAATCAGTTTTTGGATTAATTTGAATTTTTCAAATTATTGAGGGAATTAATTATATATGATATAATTACTATAACATATTTGATACATTGTAATATTAAGTAACTTAATTGAGAGAAATTAAATATTTGAATATGATTCAAATATTAATTATGTGAATTGGATCCATATAATTAAATATAATATAAATGGGATTTATATTAAATGTCGTTGTTGAGAGAATTAGACTATAGGTTATATTGTATTGGATATAATATTGAACTATAGGTTATATGTTATATTTAATATAACATATTGTCTAATATATATTATATGATAAAGTAGTTATCACATATATATTAAAGTTTATTATTAAAACTAATTTTATTAATTTTAATATGTTAACAAAAAAAAAAAAAAATTAATTAACAATTTTTATGGAGGGAGTTGTAACTCCCTCCCCATTATTCTCTCCACAACGTGTAAGACCGAATGGCCTATCTTCGTTCTTCTTTTTCCTAAGAAAAACGAATGTCTTAATTCATGTTTCTGCTTGATCTATCATCCCTCCTCTCTCAATCTCCTTTCCCTCTCACAAATCCAAAATAGCTATAGCTCCAAACCCTTTTGAATTCTCATCTAGAGAATACCGCATACGCCATTGTGGTGTTGTCCCATTGTTCGAAGTATTTTTTTTTTTTAGTGAAAATTCATTCTTCGAAGATAAGGGTTTTGAACCCTATTTTAATTATTATTTGAATCTCATACTTGCATGTTGTAATTTCTGTTAAATGCATAATTTTGTTCTTTTTTTTATTGTAAAATTCATTCTGTAAGTTTTGGGTTTGGGTCCAATCCTATCTTCCGCTTAATGGTCCCTTCATAGATTTCTTTCAGTTGGCATCAGAGTGGGAGTTTTGGCCCAAATTTTTCCAAAATTTCGAAATTAATTTTACAATTTCTGGTGGAATTTAATATTCTATAATTTTCATGTGATGATTGTTTAAGAATGTGTTTTGTTTAAAATTATTGGATGTTTTGGGATTGGCACTTTGTTTATTAATTTGATTTACAAATTTTGTATTGTAAAGGCCCATGTTTTGGGGCATAAAATAGCCATCAAGCTTGTATTTTGAAGTCCACCCGAATTCTGGAGAAAACGAGACGAAAAACGGTGGAGTTTTGAACTTGTTCAAAACTGTATAGTGGACGCGTCGTGACGCTATGCTGTAGTATCACGACGCTACGATGTGACAAACGAAGGAAGACTTTGTAGCGTCGCGACGGTAGGGCACGACGTCGCGACGGTAGGGCACGACGTCGCGACGCTCCAAGACGGAGTTTTCACGCGGTTTAGCTTCGATTCGCATGTGGTTCGTGGTCTGCTGGTCTAGTTCGGTTCGTGGGTTCTCTGGCTTAAGTGATTTGGGTTCATCTGGACCGGTTCCTGGCCTGTTTGAGCAGTTCAAGGCTTGATCCCCTGTTTCAAACCAGATGGGTAATATTATTATAATAGTTAGATTCTCAGGTTAATTAAATTAATATATGAGTTATATTAATTTACTTAATTTGTTTAGTGTTCAATCTCGGTCCAATAATTTCTGTTTATTTAGTATACATTTGATGTATGATATTTATTTATATTATTATATGCCATATAGTATGTCATACTATAAAAATCCCACCATAGGTTATGCATTTAATTTCATTCATCATATTGTAAATATTATAATTTTAGATGCATGATTTAATTTTACAGCATGCTCATATATCATATAATATAAATGTTATAATATATGTATTCATGCATTAATAGCATATCCATGCATCATTTATATTATAATTGTTATAATATATGGTTGAATGAATGTATGGATGTATGCTATAGCATATTTCATTACCTTATTATATAAATGTTATATATGTTAGTAATAAAATAAAACTGCATAAATGTTATAATTTACTGAAGTATATCAAAGTGCAATGTATATTTTAGTTTGTTTTATTTCTTTATAATTGTTATAACAAAATAAAATTAGAAATTAAAATCTATAATTCAGAGTTGCAAGCAAACCTTAGGTTTAAATCATTTTTAAAAAATTATTTTAAAACATGATTCAGATAGACCTAAGATCACATTTCTAATGAGATTAGAAACATAAGTTTAATCTTTTAATCAGTTTAATAGGATTAAATTGATTCTTAATAAAATATGAACTATGTAATAAATGTATCTATAAGTGACCTTTTGTCTAAGGAGAGTTTTGTCTAGGCTGAGGTATTTAAGTTGACGGAAATGTAGCACCTCTACTTGGGAACTTACTTGGAAAAGTGAATTAGATAGATTTGTTACATGCATGTAAGTTTGATTAAAGTTTGTTAAAGATTTTAATAGACCTTAATCAAAATTGTTTAACTATCCAAGGCAAGTGTTGTTTTTGGGCAAATTAAACATTCACTTAGTTAAAATCAGTAGTCAGATTTTCCTAAATTAATTAACCTTAGGTAAAACTCTCAGTGGGAGGAAAATGGGGTATATGATACTTCATTTTATCCTATTTAATTTTCTTCCTTAAAGTTCACACTGTGAGATTTATACTCGGCCTCGAGGCACCTTAAGTGTCCCCTTATGAATGGCATTTGTATAAGTCAATATCAAGCTGAATGGAGAGAGTGTTTATAGTAAGTGGGTACGGGACGTGTGACAACACATCCTTCGGTCTCTCTCATTAGTTTGAAGTAAATTTTTGTACATGGACTCGTGGCACTTTGAGTATCCCCTTATAATATGGTGTTTTTGCATGACGCTTTATTCAAACTTTAGCAATGGATAGGGTTACTTTAGTTTCATCTCCCAATCAATTTTTTTAACGGTTGGCTCATTGGGGTGAAACTTTAGGACCTAAAATAAGGGGTTACACTTACAGGAATGGTGATTAATAGTGACAGTAACAAGGTGTTGTTATGTCTATTAGTTGATATTGTCTCATTTCAGTGAAGGGATACATGATCACCCTATGGTAACTTTTGTCCTGTTTCACTGAAACATCATTGTAAAATAGATGTCACTTAGGGTAAATTAGACTATTTTTCTAAAATTGATTGTTGCTTTGATGAATTAATGCAAATAGACTAATAATAAATAATTTGTATGGTTTCAGTAATCTTTTCAATATGATTTCCATTACACCTAATTTACTCGCCGTTGATAAACTAATGGGCAAAAATTACACTTTATGGAAAAATATGATCAACACAATCCTTATTATCGATTACCTACATTTTTCCTCAAGGAGGACCGTCCTCCCATTCCAGCTCTCAATGCTACTCGAAATGTTTGAGAAGCATGCGAGCGATGGACACGGGCAAACAAGAAGGCCCAAGCGTACATCTTGGTAATCCTTTTCGAAGTCTTGGCCAAGAAGCATGAACCCATACTCACGACTCGTGAGATTATAGAGTCCCTGAAGGGAATGTTCAGACAACCATCCACATAGCTCAGACACGACACTCTCAAACACGTCTTCAATGCTCATATGTAAGAAAGGGCATCTGTTCGACAACATGTTCTCAACATGGTGGTCTATTTCAACGTGGCGGAGATGAATGGGTCAGTCAATGATGAAGCCAGTCAGGTTAGCTTCATTTTGGAACCTTTATCTGAAAGTTTCCTACAGTTCCATAGCAGTGTTGTTATGAATAGGATTGGCTACAACCTGACCACTTTGCTCTACGAGCTATAGACCTTCTAATCCTTAAGAAAAAACAATGAACAGAAGAGTGAAGCAAATGTTACTTCATCTTCTAAACAGTTCCATAGAGGTTCAGCCTCTGAGAAAAAGTCTGTACATTCTTCTTCTAGCACCAAAAAGTGGAAGAAAAAGAAAGGTGGAAAGGGGAAAGCTAACCCACCAGCTGCTGTCGAAAATAGCAAGAAAGACAAGGTTGCAAAGGGAATCTATTTCCATTACAACCAAGAGACACATTGGAAGAGGAACTGTCCCAAATACTTGGCAGAAAAGAAGAAAGCCAAGCAAAGTAAATATGCTTTGCCTGTTTTGGAAACCTGTTTAGTGGAGAATGATGATTCAGCCTAGATAACTGATTCGAGTGCCACTAACCACATTTGTTTTTTTTTTTTTTTTAATTTTAGGGAATTAGTTCCTAACGGCAACTAGAAGCTGAAGAGATGACGATGCGGGTTGGAACTGGACACGTCGTCTCAGCTGTGGTAGTGGGAGGTCTCCACTTAACTTTAAAGAATAGATATATTTTGCTAGAAAATATATATGTAGTTCCTGGTTTGAAAAGGAACTTAATTTCTGTAAAGTGTTTACTTGAACAATCATATTGTATAAATTTCTGCAATTTATATGTGCTAAAGCCATTAGCAAATAAATCCTTCCATAACACTGATATATTTAAAACTGCGGTAACTCAACATAAAAGACATTTCTTCTAAAGAAAATGTCCAACTTTGGCACCTAAGATTAGGACACATCAATCTCAATAGGATTGAGAGGTAGGTGAAGAATGGACTTCTAAGCGAGTTAGAAAAAAATTCTTTACCTATGTGTGAGTCATGCTTTGAAGGCAAAATGACTAAAAGTCCTTTTACTAGAAAAGGTCACCAGACCGAAGTACCTCTAGAGCTGGTAAATTCAGACATTTGTCATCTAATGAATGTCAAATGAAGGGGAGGTTTTAAATAATTCATCACCTTTACTGATGATTATTCAAGATATGGGTATGTGTATTTAATGCAATATAAGTTTGAATCTTTTGAAAAGTTAAAAACTTCAATGCTAAAGTTGAAAATGCATTAAATAGACTATTAAGACACTTCAATTTGATCGAGGTGGAGGGTTTTTGATCTAACATTCTAAAACTATTTGATAGAGCATAGAATTGTATCCCAACTCTCAACACCTAGTACACCTCAATAAAATGGTGTATCATAAAGAAGAAATCGAACCCTGTTGGACAATGATGAGTTACACTTCCCTTACCAGATTCGTTTGGGGTTTTGCAATATAGGCTACAACGTAGATTTGGAATTGTGTCCCATAAAAAAGTATTACTAGAACACCTTTGGAATTATGGAGTGATGGTAAAGCTAGTTTTCATTTCAGAATTTGTGGTTGTCTAACACATGTGCTTGAGGCAAATCCTAAGAAACTGGAATCTCGTTCAAAATTGTTCCTATTTGTAGGCTACCCTAAAGGAACGAGAGGTGGTTACTTCTTCAATCCTAAGGAAAATAAAGTGTTTGTATTGACAAACGCTACTTTTCTAGAAGAATACCACATAAGGGAGCACAAGCCTCACAGTAAGGTTATATTGAATGAACTTTCCAAGGAATCTACTGAACCTTCAACAAGAGTTTTTGAAGAACCCAACACCTCAAAAAGAATTAAAGTTGGATCATCTAATAAGTCAAATCCATCTCAAATGTTGATGGTGTTGGGGTTGATGCCCTAAATCTTATAGGGTTCTATAATTTGTAAACCTTCTATGAACAAACATATTTGTGATTAATAATATTTGATATTTTATTCACTTTGTCTATGAAATATATGATATTTTAGTTGCATTAGCCACAAATCAACAAAATAACATCCAAGGTTATCGTTGTAACTTAAACATGTATGTGGAGACATACAGGTGGATCATGTTTAAGTGATAACCTAAATGGTCTGTAGTACATGGATAAGGTTGTGTACCTTATCCATGTAACACTATGAGTATGGCCTGCTTTGTAGGTGTTACAAATGTTGTAAAGTGCTACAAATGATCTGATCCTGATCATTCGTGTATTAGACATGCGAGCGGGGATATTCTATATAAAGGAGTTTGTATAAGACTGGACCATAAAATTTTTAGTCTCATTATATAAAGCCATTAATAATAAAGACTTTCATTTCACTAGAATGACCATAGGTAACATGACCTTAATCCTGAGTGAGTTGTGAAATCCTGCCTATAAGGGCAACTCTTTGATTTGTATGGGTAAGAGTGGCTAGATCGCCGACTTAACAAACCTACCATTTTGGGGATTTGTTTGATTGGGGAGCTAAGAACTCAACTACATAAGATGGAATTCACACCTTTCCCGAAGCAGGGGTAAATAGATAAATTGTTCCCTTAAGGGCTGATTCTGGGTCTTGAATAATATGGTGCTACACCCTCTTTTGGCTAAAGAGGGGTTTAGTCATAGTGGGACTATGATCTATTATCATTAGAGGAATCAATGGTACTTAAGAAGAGTTCTTCAAAGGTATATCTCTAAATCCTTTTTCTTATTTCAATGCATAATCTGTATTGTTGATTGTAAATGTTTATCTTCAATCGAAATGGGATCTAGACGATCCGCTTCCGCTCATAGGTTCTCTGTAAAACGAGATCCTTTAGAAGGTGCAGACTTAGTTCCAGAGGTCGAACCTTTATGGAACCTTCTTCTCCTTGATTTTCAGCAAAGATTGGAAAGTCTACAACCCATTGAGTAGAATTGTAAGGTTGTAGTCAACCTTGTTCAGAACAACATTTCTTATGAAGTAAAGGAAGTTTTCTAGTACCGACTCATGCTAACCTGGTGGCCGCATTGATGCTCGACCCGTTCATCTTTGCCACGTTGAAGTGGACCATCATATTGAGAACATGTTCCCGAATAGATGTTCCTTCCTTCTTACGTGAGTTGAAGATGTACTTCAGAGCGTCATGTCTGAGCTACGCGGACGGTTGTCCAAACATTCCCCTCAGAGACTCCATGATCTCGTGTGCAGTGATCCTGGGCTCATGCTTCTTGGCCAAAACTTCGTTAAAGCTGGCCTAGATATACGCTCGGGCCTTTTCGTTTTCTCATGTCCAGCGCTCATACGCTTCTCAAACGTTTTGAGCAGTTGTCGAAGGTGGAATAGGAGGACACTCCTCCGTATGGACAAACCTAAGGTCATCGATGATTAGTATCGTGTTAATGGTGTTTTTCCAACTAGCGTAATTTTCGCCAGTCAGTTTATCTACTTGCATTAAACCACTATTAGAAAAATAATCAAGTTTTAACAAAATAGTTCTAGTGTACCCCAAGTGACATCTATTTTGCAATGATGCTTCATTGAGGCAGGGCAAAAATCACCATAGGGTGATCAAGTGCCTCTTCACTGAAATGAGACATTTTCAACCATTAGACAAAAACAACTCCTTGTAACTGAATCTAATAGTCACCATTGTTCGGTCCAGAATTTGTTAATATCCTTAACAATTTTGTGTAAGTGTAACACCTTATTTTAGGCCCTCGAGTTCCGCCCTAATGAGCCAACCTTAAGGAAAAACCAATTAGGACAAGAGACTAAAGCAACCCTATCAATTTATGGAGATCAAATAAAGAGTTATGCAAAACTTCCATCCTTTAGGGGACACCCACGATGCCACGAGGTGATCCACGAAAACTTTATCTAACCTAATGAGAGAGACCGAGGGATATATTGTCACACGTCCCACTGCCACTTACTATAAACATTCTCTCCCTTCACCTTAGTATTGGCCTATCCAAACGTCACCCGTAGGGGGAAACTAGGTGCCTCGAGGCCAAGGATAGATCTCACAGTGTGAACTTTTAGGGAGAAACATGTAGAGGTTAAAATGAAGTATCATATACCCCATTTACCTTCCACTGAATGTTCTACCTAGGGTTCATTAACTTAGAAAATCTGGCTACTGATTTCAATTAAGTGGTATGCTTAATTTGCTAAAAAACAACACTTACTTTTGATGATTAAACAACTTTGATTCAAGTCTTATTAAACTCTTTAACAAACTTTCATCAAATTTGCATGCATGTAACAAAGCTATGTCATTCACCTTTCCAGGTAGGTTCCCAAGTAGGGGTGCACCGTTTCCATCGACTTAAGTACCCCAGTCTAGCCAGAACCAGCTTTAGACAAAAGGTCCCTTATAGATACATTTGTTACATATTTAATATTTTATTAGAATAAATTTAATCCTATTAAATTGATTTAAAAGATTAAACTTAGATTTCTAATCTTATTATAAATGTGATCGTAGGTTTATCTCAATCAAATTTTAAAACACAAAAAAGGATTAAAGCCTAAGGTTTACATGTAACTCTTTATTATTGATTTTAATTCTAGTTTCATTAATTATAACTTTTATAAAAAATGAAACAATTAAAACCATTCAACATTGCTAGCTGGACATACATAAGTTATTTATAAAACTTATAAATAAACCTAAGGTAGTGTTATGCTTCATGCAATGTTTATTTATTAATAATATATAACTTTTATATAAATATGTAATGAATTAAGCTATAGCATACATTCCATACATACAACCTTATATTATAACATTTATAGTATAAATGATGCATGGATATACCAAATGCATGCATATATTATAACTCTTATAGTATATATGCATGAGCATGCTTTAAGTAATTTAAACATGCATACTAATATATAAAATGATGCATGAAATAAAATGGATTACCTATATTGGGTTTTAAAATTATATGACATACATTATAACATATAATATAAACATACATCACATGCATATTTAATAAAAAAAAAAAATGATGGACCAGGATAGTATATCTCAAAACCAGAAAAAAAGGATAATTTATTACAAAAAGTTGAGTCCTCTAGTTCGGAATAGGTGAACTGGCTCTTGAACCGCCCGCCTTGAAGTCTTGCAGTTTGATCGTGTAGCAATCCTTTGATCGTCGAGAAACGAGCGTCGAGTATAAATGATCGTAGCTTTGGGCTATACGATGAGCATGAAAGTCCACCCGATTGTGTAGCACATTTTGAGTAATGCATACCATGCGATCGTGTAGGTAAAGACTATGCGATCGTAGCTACTGACTATGCGATGAGCATGATAGTCGACACGATCATTTAGCACACATGTCTTGCATCGAGTATCAAAGACTGCACGATCGTTTACCCCTCAAGCACCTACGCGATCATGCAACCAATGCAACACAATCGAGTAAACACTTTACACGATCGCGTAGCACTAGCTATGCGATCATTTAGCAGATTCTACACGATCATGCAACAAACTCTACATGCATACATAGCCAAATCTAAACAATCGTCTAGCTCAAGCTACACGATGCGACCATCGTTTTGTCTTCTCCATCGAAATGAAGTGCAACCTTTGCATCTACTGCTTCACGAATGACTCAAAAAACAAAACGAATACAGACTCTATTGCAAGAATTATGCTAAAAAACGCAGGGGTCCTTACAAATTAACTTTTGTAACTTTAAAAGGAAAGCCATAAACAGAGACAACTATTCTGAAATTATCCATCAACAGACATCTACATACATTTAACGATTAAAAAAAATTCAGAAGCTTAAAACCCACCAAACTATAAACGATTTCAAGCATAAATGGAATTTGGAAATCAAAACACAACTTGTCTCTGATACCAATTAAAGTATCTCATTTTACAGAGAACCTATGAGTGGAAGCGGATCGTCCAAATCCTATTTCGATTTAAGATACATTTACAGTCAACAATATAGATTATGCATCAAACATAAATTACAGCATGCTTTTAAAATAAGAAAAAGGGTAAGGTTACCCAGTCTTATCCATATACTATAGCCCATTTAGGTTATCACTTAAACATGATCTACCTGTATGTCTCTACATATATGTTTAAGTTACATCGATAACCTTGGATGTTAGTTTATTGGTTTGTGGTTAATGCAACTAAAATATCATATATTTCATAGGCAGGGTGACTAAAATATCAAATATTATTAATCACAAATATGTTTGTTCATACAAGGTTTACAAACTATAGGATCCTACGAGATTTAGAGCATCAACCCCAACAATCTCTCACTTGTCCTAAATTTAGTGAGGTGTACAAGATAATCAAATTACACGTACAAAAAACAATAAACTAAGGCATAATACGCCCAGTACAAAATCTCCCACTTGCCCTAGTCCAATTGTGGCCTGTCCTATAGACCCATACTCTACAGGTGACCCATAAACACTGTAGCCATGAGGGCCTTCGTAAACAGATTAGCAACGTTGTGCTCTGAAGCTATCTTCATGACAACCACGTCCCTTCGATGCACAATCTCTTAGATAAAATGGTATTTTCGCTCAATGTACTTACTGCGCTTATGACTTCAAGGATCACAGGAATTAGCCATAGATCCATTATTATCACAATAAAGTGTGATGAGTTTTGACATGTCTGAAACAACTTCCAGATCAGTCAGGGATTTCCTGAGACAAACGACCTCCTTAGTAGCTTCACAAGCCGCTACATATTCAGCCTCCATAGTGGAGTTCGTGATGCACCCCTACATAGTGCTTCGCCATACTACAACTCCTCCATTAGAATGAACATTGATCCTGAAGTGGATTTTTGAGAATCCCTATCAGTCTAAAAATCAGAGTTCGTGTATCCTGTAAGGATCAAATCCTTAGAACCATACACAAGCATTCTCTCATTCTTCATAGATACTTGAGGATATTTTTTATGGCTGTCCAGTGATCACATCCTGGATTAGATTAATATCTACTGACTATCCCCACTGTACAACAGATGTTAGATCTAGTACATAACATCACATACATTAAACTTCCCACTATAGATTCATAAGGGACCCGCTCATTTCCTCAACCTCTTAAAGTGTCTTAGGACACTATTCCCTAGACAAAGTAACTTCGTGCCTGAAAGGCAATAGGCCCCTCTTGGAGTTTGCATCGAAAATTTGATCAATATCTTGTCAATATACGATGCTTGAGACAGTGTTAGCATTTTGTTCTTACGATCTCGAAAGATCTGAATTCCAAGAACAAATTGAGCCTCTCCCAAATCTTTCATTTGTATATGGGTTTCTAGCTAGTTCTTAACTGTAGTCAGTAAGCTTATATCATTCCCAATGAGTAGGATATCATCTACATATAACACTAGGAAAACTACTGAACTGTTGATAGTTTTCTTGTAGACACAAGACTCATCAACATTCTCATCAAAACCATAAGATTTCATCGCCGTATCAAACCTTATATTCCAAGATCGAGATGCTTGTTTCAGTCCCTAAATAGACCAATTCAACTTGCAAACCTTTTACTCTTGACCTTGGACTATTAATCCCTCGGGTTCCACCATATAAATGGTCTCCTCAAGATTGCCATTTAGAAAAGAAATCTTAATATCCATTTTCCATATCTCATAGTCATAATATGAGGCAATGGATAGGCGGATTTGGATAGACTTCAGCATGGCAATAGGTGAGAAAGTCTCCTCATAGTCGACTCCCTCTACCTGGGTATAACCCTTTGCCACTAGTCTAGCCTTGAAGGTTTGCACCTTCCCATCAGCACCATGTTTCCTCTTGTAGATCCATTTACAACCTATAGGTTTAACCCCATCAGGTTGATCTACAAGATCCCAAACCAAATTGAAGTACATAAACTCCATTTTAAGATCTATGGCTTTGATCCATTCATCTCTGTCAACATCCCCCATTGCTTTCTTATAAGATAATGGATCCTCAAATCACCATCAGCTACCATAGCTAGGATTTCAATTAAACCATATAGCGAATAGGTGGGTTCGCAACTTTCCCATTACGTCGAGATTCCCTCAACACTTGAGGTGGATTTGACCTACTAAATGAACCTACTTCAACAATTCTTGTTGAGGTAATAGGCACTTCAACAACTCTTGTTGAAGATTCAGTAGTTTCTTTGGAAAGTTCATTCAACATGATTTTGCTTATAGGTTTGTGCTCCCTTGTATGATCCTCCTCAAGAAAAGTAGCATTTGTCAATACAAACACTTTGTTTTCTTTAGGATCATAGAAATAACCTCCTCTCGTTCCCTTGGGGTATCCTATAAATAGGCATAACCTTGAATGTGGTTCCAATTTCTTAGGATTAACATCAAACACATGTGTTAAGCAACCTCAAATACGGAAATGACGTAAACTAGGTTTACGACCATTCCATATATCCAAAGGTGTTGTGGCAACACTCTTGGAGGGAACACAATTCAGGCTATAAGCTACAGTCTCTACTGCATGACCCCAAAACGAGTCTAGTAAGGAAGCGTAACTCATCATAGACCGAACCATGTCGAATAGGGTTCGATTTCTTCTCTCTGATACACCATTCTGCTGAGGTGTACCAGGTGCTAAGAGTTGGGAAACTATTTCATGTTCTATCATATAGTTCTAAAAAATCATAATCCAAAAACTCTCCACCTTGATTAGATCGAAGTGTTTTCATCATTCTATTTAATGCGTTTTCAACTTCAGCCTTGAACTTTTTGAACCTTTCAAAGGACTCAAAATTATGTTGCATTAAATAAACGTACCCATACCTTGAATAATCACCAGTGAAAGTGATGAAATATTCATGACCTCCCCTGGCTTGTACATTCATCGAACCATAAAGGTTTGAATGAACTAGCTCTAGAGGTTCTTTGGCCTTATCACCTTTTCCAGTAAAAGGCCTTTTAGTCATTTTGCCTTCAAGACATGACTCACATACAAGTAAAGAATTTTCTTCTAACTCGTTTAGAAGTCCATTCTTCACCAACCTTTCAATTCTATTGAGATTGATGTGTCCTAATCTTAGGTGTCAAAGTTGGGCGTTTTCTTTAGGAGAAATTTTAAGTCGTTTATTTTGAGTTACGACGGTTTTAAACATCTCTATGCTATGGAGGGCATTTGTTGCTAACAACTTTAGCACATACAAATTACTTTCCTTTTGTGCAGAACAAATATCTACACCATTCTATGAAATAAACACTTTATTAACAGAGAAAAAGAGTTTATATTTACCTTCAAGCAAAAACTTTTCAGAAATCAAGTTCCTCTTTAAATCGAGAACAACATATACATCATTCAGAATGAGAAATTTATACTGTAAAATAGACCGAAGACCTCCCACTGCCACAAATGAGATAACATGCCCGGTTCTAACTCGTATCGTCAACTCACCAGCACCAAGCTACCACCAAGAACTAATTACCTAAAATGAAGAACAAACATGGTTAGTGTCCCCAGAGTCAATAATCCAGGTAGAATCATCATTCTCCACTAAAAAAGTTTCCAAAACTAGTAAATCACATTTACCTTGTTTGGACATCTTCTTCTCAGCCAAATATCTGGGGGAGTTCCGCTTCCAATGCCTGTCCTGGTTGTGTGGGAACACTTTCCTTTGTCAACCCTCACTGGTTACCTACCCTTTGGAGCAGCAGGTTTAGGGTTAGCAGGCGCCTTCCCTTTACCACCATTCTTCTTTTTCCACTTTCTAGTGCCGGAGGAAGAAGGTCAAAGGATTTAGATTTAGTTGAGAGTCGGTTTTTGGCTTAATTTGAAATGTTCAAATTAGTAAGAGGAAATTTAATTATAATTAAATTGATTCAATT
The DNA here is from genome assembly GCF_027475165.1 of Benincasa hispida. Classification (NCBI taxonomy): domain Eukaryota; kingdom Viridiplantae; phylum Streptophyta; class Magnoliopsida; order Cucurbitales; family Cucurbitaceae; genus Benincasa; species Benincasa hispida. The sequence continues at coordinate 60,882,165 of NC_143489.1, forward strand.
ATATATTATATAATTGACATAATGTATTTAATACATTATAGTGTAATTGGAGGAACAAATATTTGAATATGATTCAAATATATTTTATATGAATAAGATTCATAGTTGTTAAATTTATATTAAATTCCATAAAATAGAGAAAAAGAACTATAGTTTATATTGTATATGATGCAATATTAAAACTTTAAGTTATAAATATGATAAGTTAGTTATCATATTTATTTATAATAATTAATTATTTGATAATTAATTCCCTTTTTTCTCTCTAACCACTTTAGTGGGAAGTTAAACAGTTTTTATGGCAAAATGGAATAAAAAATAAAATTTTATTTTATTATTCCTGAGAATCTCAATGTTACACGATTGAGAGACTATACGATCAACTTAGAAAGTCTATGCGATAGACTTTATTGCCTAAATAATTGAATCATTTTTCTATGCAATAGAGAGTTTCATCCTTCAATCATTTTCCTCCTCCAAACTCCAAAACACCCTCTTAACCAAAATAGCCAGAGCCCACCACTCCTGGGTTTTCTCCCTAAGAATACTAAGGATACCAAGTGGTTATGTCCTCTTTTGGTTCGAGTTTGGTTACAATTGCTCGAGGAGTTCGTGCTATTCGAAGTGTTCGTCGAAGTTCGAGGGATTTACTTGAAGAAGAGTTCTTCAAAGGTATAATCTCTAAACCTTTTTCTTATTTCAAAAGCATGCTGTAATTTTGTGTTTGATGCATAATCTGTATTGTTGACTGTAAATCTTTATCTTCAATCAAAATGGGATTTAGACGATCCGCTTCCGCTCATAGGTTCTCTGTAAAACGAGATCCTTTAAATAGAACCCCAACGCAATGGGAGGGTTGCAAACCCACCTGTTCATTACATAGGTTTAACAAAAATCCAAGCTATGGAAGCTGATAGAGAGAGGATCCATTGTCTTACAAGAAGATAAGGAGGATGTTGACAAAGATAAGTGGATCAAAGCCATGGATCGCGAAATGGAGTTGATGTACTTCAATTCAGTTTGGGATCTTATAGATCTACCTAATGGGGTTAAACCTATAGGTTGAAAATAGATTTACAAGAGAAAACGGGGTGCTGATGGGAAGGTGTAAACCTTCAAGGCTAGACTAGTGGCAAAGGGTTACACCCAAGTTGAATGATCAACTATGAGGAGACTTCCTCACCTGTTGCTATGCTCAAGTCTATTCAGATCTTTTTGTCCATTACCTCATATTATGACTATGAGATTTGGCAAATGGATGTCAAGACTACTTTTCTGAATGGAAATCTTAAGGAGACCATTATATGGAGTAACCCTAGGTTTCATAACTCAAGGTCAAGAGCAAAAGGTTTGCAAGCTTATCAGTCCATTTATGGACTAAAGCAAGCTTCTCGATCTTGGAACATAAGGTTTGATACTGCAATGAAATCTTATGGCTTTGATTAGAATGTTATGAGCCTTGTGTATACAAGAGGATCATTAATAATTCAGTAGCTTTCCTAGTGTTATATATAGACAATATCCTAAGCGTTGGGAATGATGTAGGTCTATTGATTAAAGTTAAAAACTGGCTAGCGACCCAATTCCAAATGATAGATTTGGGAGAGGCTCAATTTGTTCTAGGCATTCAGATCTTCAGAGATCGAAAGAACAAAATGATAGCTCTATTTTAAGCATCATACATAGACAAAATGCTTGTGAAGTATTCAATGCAGAACTCCAAGAGAGCCTTACTACCTTTCAGGCATGGAGTAATATTGTCTAAAGAATGGGGTCCTAAGACACCTCAAGAAGTTGAGGAAATAAACGGATTTCCTATAGATCGGCTGTTGGCAACCTAATGTATATGGTGTAATGTACTAGACCTGACATTTGCTATGCAGTGTGGATAGTCAGTATATATCAATATAATCTAGGATATGATCACTGGACCACCGTTAAGAATATCCTAAAGTATCTACGGAGAACGAGGGACTATATGCTCGTGTATGGTTCAAGGGATCTAATCTTTAAAGGATACATGGACTTTGATTTTCAGACTGATAACGATTCTAGAAAATCCACATCAGGATCAGTTCACTCTTAATGGAGGAGCAGTAGTTTGGATGAGCACCAAGCAAGGGTGCATTGCTGACTCCACCATGGACGTTGAACATGTAGTGGCTTGTGAAGTTGCTAAGGAAGCTATTTGGCTCAGGAAATTCTTGATTGATCTAGAAGTTGTTCCAAACATGTCAAAACCTATCACACTTTATTGTGATAATATAGGAGTCACAAGCATGGGAAACACATAGAGTGGAAGTATCATCTCATCCGAAAGATTGTACATTGAGGGGACATGATTGAAGGAAATTAGACATGAGGATTTCCATGAGCAGTGGAATGATCGTTCCAAATTCTATTCGAAATTGAACATATAAAATTACAATGCACAAACGGAAACTATCTGGCTATGCAACAACTAGAAATTACAGCATGGTTACAGATAATCAAGGGATAGAGTATCATACCTTTGAAGACACATTCTTCAAACTCCCTTGATCACGAACCCTCGATCAGTCTCCAAGACAACAATACACGAACACTTGAACACAACGACTGCAACACAGCACGATCAACAACAATCACCACACAGACAACACGAACACATACGAACGTCCTCCAAAACCTCGAACTCAGTTGAGTTGATTGAGGACACCACCACAACGGTTACCTTGGTATTCTCTGTGTGAGAATCCAGAAGTGTGGGCTCTGTATGATTTTGGTTAGAAGAATTGGAGGAACAACAATCGTGTAGACGATTGAGCAAGTGGGAGATGAGAAGTGTCTATCGTATAGACGAAAGCTTAATCTTGTAGAAGAAAGTGGCCTATCGTATAGACAATGCCCTGCGATCGTTTAGCTATGACCAGCTGAATGAACTATCATATAGTAACATTCCACGATCGTTTATTCTCTCTATCAGCTATCGTTTAGTGAACTAATTTCACTTGATAACATTCCGTCAGTTTCTTTCCGAAAGTAGCAACTCTCTAATTTTAGGAAAACATTTTTTCTTTTATCTCACGGTTATCATAAAACCACCAATAACCTCTCACTCAATTGGTTATTAGAGAAAAAGAGATAATTATCAAATAATTAATATTATTATAAATAAATATGATAACCAACTTACCATATTATATTTATAACCTATAGTTTTAATATTTCATCTCATGAAACATATAAACCATAGTTCTTTTTCTATTTTATGGTACTTAATGTAAATCATAATTACATTAATCCTCCACTTAATGTATCTCATATACCACACTGATTATATCATATATACTCGAATTTCCTCTTGTCAATTTGAACATTTCAAATCAACCCTAAGAACTGATTCTCAACTTGAATCCATTGAACTACCAAGAGAACCTTATGGAACTGTCGCTTGAAGCTCCAATATTACATGAATAAGTGACTAAACTCTTTAGTCACGAGATCCACCATTCGTTAACTGTCGGGCACTCTACTAAAGACTGACAGCTGCACTCTCCTTACTATAGATATATTTTATGTCCATATCAACCAATCAACAGTGCTATAACACTTCACAGATCGCTCGTGAGTACACCTGGACCAATTTACTGTTTTGCCCCTATAGTTACATCTAACTCCTTAAGTACCACTAATCCCTCCAATGAACATAAGTTATAGTCCTACTATGACTAAGTCCTCTCTTCCAAAGAGAAGTTGTGGCCACTATGTTCAAGACCTGAAATCAACCCTTAAGAGAGCTATCTACATATCCCTGCTTCGGGAAGGAGTGAATTCCATCTTATGTTACTGAGTTCCTAGCTACCAAATCAGAAAAATACCCAAAAAAGTAGGCTTGTTAAGTTGACAATCTGGCCACTCTCACCCATACTAATCAAAGAACCGTCCTCAAAGGTAGAAGTTCCGAAAACATTCAAGAATAAAGTCATGTCACCTATGGTCATTTAGGTGAGATGTAAGTCTCAAGTATCAATGACGTTATATAAAAAGATGAATCATCTCATAGTCCGGTCTTATACAAATTCTTTGTATAGAACACCCCCGCTCGCATATCTCCATATGAATGGTCAGGATCAACCATCTGTAGGAGTTTACAACACTTATAAACCTCTACAAAGTGGGTCGTATCCACAGTGTCACCAGGATCAAGTATCCCTCATTAATTCTTATACTACAGATCTTTTTAAGTTATCACTTAAGGCATGATCCACTTATATATCTCACATACATACTTAAGTTTTCATACAATAACCATGGAGCTTTGTTTATTGGATATGGGTAAATGCAAAATAAAATAACTCTTATTTTATTCAATAATAATGTGTATAGTTTATAACCTTTGAGACTCCGGGAGAATTAAGACAACAATCCCAACAATCTGCCACTTATCCTAATGCATCGGCAGACTAATGTACAATACATGAAAAATACAAGTACAATATACAATAAATTAGGGCATACTCTATACCCCAATATCATCTCCCACTTACCTTAGATAAGATGTCGTATGTCTCGTAGACCTAGACTCTCAAGATGACCCTCGAACACTTTAGCTGTGAAAGCCTTTGTAAACGGATCAGCAACGTTGTGCTCCGACGCATTCTTCGTGATGATCACATCACCGCAATGCAGAATCTCCCTGATTAAATGATATTTCCATTCGATATGCTTGCCTCTACGATGACTCTGAGGTTCCTTTGAATTTTCCACAGCCCCGCAGTTATCACAATTAAGAGTGATCAGAAAATCCATATTTGGAACAACTTCCAAATCTGTAAGGAATTTCCTTGGCCAAAGTCCCTCGTTCCTCGTTGGTGAACGTGTTGACTACTGTCCAGTGATCTGTAAGGAATTTTCCACAGCCCCGCAGTTATCACAATAAGGAATTTTCCACAGTCCCTCGTTCTTCGAAGATACTTGAGGATCGTGTTGACTGCTGTCCAATGATCTAATCCGAGATTGGACTGTTAACGACTGAAAATCCCTACTACATATCAAATGTCGAGTCTGGTACACAACATTGCATACATTAAGCTTCCAACAGCTAAAGCATAGGGAATCTGTCTCATCTCCTCAACCTCTTGAGGTATCTTAGGACATTGATCCTTAGACAAAATGATTCCATGCCTGAAGGGTAATAAACCCCTCTTGGAATCTTGTATCCTATACCTGATCAACATTTGATCGATGTGGATGCCTGAGACAAGGCTAACCTCTTGTTCTTACGATCTCGAATAATCTGGATCCTTAAAACATATTGTGCCTCACCCAAATTTTTCATTTGGAACTGGGTAGCTAGCCACTTCTTAATATTAGTCAAAAACCTTACATCATTACCAATGAGTATGATGTCATCCACATGAAGGATCTCATATCTAAGAGTTCCATGAGAACGTTCGGATCGTTCCGATCTCACCATGACCGAAATACACATTATACATTCAAAACTTACAGTTATACAAATAAAAAATAATTAATGGCATGCTATGAACAACAAAAACACAAGGGAAAGAGTTCCATACCAGTTGAAGACAGTCTTCACACTTCGGAACTCCAACGCAGTGAAAAACCTCCACGCGATCTACCAACGCCCAGCAGAAACGTCGACTACAGCAGCACGAACACCATGGGGACGACACCACCACTAAAGATCTCCGGGTATTCTCGGAGTGAAAACCCAAAGGGTGGGCTTTGGTGAATTTGGTAGAGGAAGGAAAAAGCATGAATCGTGTAGGCGATAAGCAAGTGGGAGGGAAAAAGATGCTATCGTATCGTAGACTACTTATCGTTTAAGAGAAGCTACACGATCATATAGGATTTAGCTAAATCGGCACACTATACGATTGTTTAGAAAAGCTATCCGATCATGTAGGAAATAGTGTGCGATCGTTTAGGCAAGCAAGGACGATCATTTAGGAGGAAAGTGCTATCGTATAGGTTCTCGATTTTCTTAAGCAGTCGTTCAATATTCTCAACCACGCGCTCTCTCTTTTTCTTTTGGGCGATTGAACGACGGGCGATTCAAAATGAAAACCTTTTTCATTTTAACTCATCGATTACAATAATCGATGCTGCCCACTAACCCATGTTCGAACGTGAAATTTGGATTAATTATCATATAATTAGCCAATTAATTAATTAATTAATATAGTCACATTATATTTTTATCCTATAGTTTGATATCATATATCTACTATAGTATTTTTTTTCTCTACTTGATATAAATCATATTTATATCTAATTTCCTCCAAAATAATGTATCTCATACATTTTCCAATTATATCATATATAATTAACCAGTCCAATTATTTCATATATAATTAACGAGTCCAATTATATCATATATAATCGAACTTCCTCTTGTCAATTTGAACATTTCAAATTAACCCAAATACTGGTTCTCAAATTTATCAAAGCTACCCAGGGGACCTAATAAACCTGTGGCTCGAAGTTCCAACGGTACGTGAATAGCTGACTAAACTCTTTAGCCACGAGATCTACCATCCGTTAATTGTCAGGCATTCCACTAAAGACCAACAGCTGAACTCTTTTTACCAAAGATATATTTCTGTGTCCATCGGATATAACCAATCATGAGTACGATGACCCTTCACAGATGCTCCTAAGTACAGCTGGGCCAAATTACCGTTATGCCCCTGTAGTTAAATCTCACTTCTTAAGTATCACTGATTCCTCTAATGAACAAAACAACATAGTCCAACTATGTGTGAACACCTCTGGGGCCTAGAGAAGGTTTGCGGTGCCACATCGTTCAAGTCCTTAAGAGAACTATCTATCTACTTACCCCTGCCTCGGGGAAGAAGTGAATTCCATCTTGTGTAGCTGAGTTCCCAGCTCACAAATTAGACGAATCCCCAAAATGGTAGGTTTGAATCGGCAACCTGGCCACTCGCACCCATACAAATCAAAGGACCACCTTCAATGGTAGGAGTTCCCAACTCACTCAGGATTGAGGTCATGTTACCTATGGTCATCCTAGTTAAGTGTAGGCTTTGTAATGAACGTACAGTGTTATATAACGAGATGTTAACATTTTGTGGTCAGGTCTTATGCAAACTCTTTGTATAGGACGCCCCCCTCTATGTCCCTAACACGAACGATCAAGATCAGACCATCTGTGACAAGTCACAACACTTGTGACCATTCCACAAAGCAGGCCGCATCCATAGCGTTACCAGGATAAGGTTTCCTTCCTTTATCCATATACTACAGACCATTTTGGTTATCACTCACGACATGATCCACTTTTATGTCACCACATACATGCTTGAGTCAAATACAGATAACTAGGGATTTTATGTTTATTGGTTTGTGGTAAAGTAAATAAAAAAAGTAACTGAGCAAAAATACAAGATGTGAAGTAAATATCATATATTAACAACACAAGCATTCGTACAAACTGTTTACAAACTACAGGGCACGAGACTTTAGGGCATCAATCCCAACAATCTCCACTTATAGATAGATTTGCTACACTTTAACCTTTTATTAGCCAATATCCTATTAAACTGATTAAAAGATTAAAGCCTTAGGGTTACTAATCGTATTAAAACCATGATCTTAGGTCTATGTGATCCAAGTTTAAACACTTTAAAACCATGAATTAAACCTAAGTAAGCATGCATGTCTTTCTTATTTCTTTTAGTTTTAATTTCTCTTTAACTTTTAAAAAGAAACAACTAAAACCATTGCGCACAACGAGGCATTTATAACATTTATAAAGTAACCCATGTGTCATGCTTCATGCAATGTCCGGTCATTACTATATATAACTTTTATATAACGTGTAACAACCAAGCAAACATGCTATCATTCACCCTTATACTATAACATATATAATATAAAGATGATGCATGTCAATACTTTTTATGCATGCATAAATATAACTCTTATATTATATGATGCATGAGCATGCTCTTACATAATTAAATCATGCTTCTCTAAATTATAACAATTACAATAAAGAGATGATGCATGAATGTTGCATAACCTAAGGTGGGATTTACTATATGTGCATACCATATGACATATAAAAAACATACATCGTATGTAATAAATAAAGAATTAATGAACCGAGATGAGCCTTTACAAAAATTGGAATGAAAAAAACCTATCTATTACATTTTTCATCGAGCAAACCGGTTCACAGGCGAACTGGGTCTTGAAACGCCAGGAGGTGTTCATCATGTAGCAAACTCCAAAAAGTAGACGATTGTTCAATGCGCACTATACGATAGTAGCATTATTAAATGATCGCGTAAACGACGATAGGTAAATGATTTACTGTGTGTTACTAAGCGATCGTTTAGTCAATTACTAAGTGATGAAGCTTGCTGACCTAAATGATCATCTAGCGCACGCGGTTTAATCGATACATGAGCATCTCATCGTCTACACGATGCGTGCAACCAGATAAACGATTTACCTTGCGATGCTAAGCGATCATTTAGTCAGTTACTAAGTGATAAAGTTTGTTGACCTAAACGATCGTCTAGTGCTTAAACGATACACAAACATCTCATCGTCTACATGATGCGTACAACCAGGTAAACGATTTACCTTGTGATGCTAATCGGTCGTTTAGTCAGTTACTAAGCGATAAAGCTTGCTGACCTAAATAATCGTCTAGCGCGCCCGTGCGTTTAGTGATCCACGAGCATTTCACCGTCTACACGACACGATTCTCAGTGATCGCGTACCCAATCGTCTAAAAATATGATCAACTCTTGATTGCATACCCCATGCTTAACCGATGCATTCAATAGCGATTGTGTACTCCGTCATCTTTACGATGCGATCAACAGCGATCGCGTAGAACATCTTTTGCATGATGCAATCAATCCTCGATCGGCTCCTTCTTCGAAGAACTGCAACACTTCGCCAGATCGCGTACCATTCATATGAACCAATTGCATAGATCTGTTTCTTCGACGAACAACTCAAAACTTCAAACAAACTTTGAATACAGACTCAATAACAATCATTAATGCCCAAAAAATGCAAGGGCCTTTACAAAAAATTGCAAATGTAAAAGGATTTAAATCAAACCGAGGATAATCATCCTGAAAATATCCATTAATCCACACATCCATAACAAGTTTAACCATTAAACAACGTAGAAATGCACCCACCATGAATGGAAATGTCATTTCATTGCAATAAATGAAATCAGAGTATCAGAACCTGGCTCTGATACCAATTGAAGAATCTCATATCTAAGAGTTCTTTGAGCGCGTTCGGATCGCTCCGATCTCACCATGACCGAAATACACATTATACATTCAAAACATACAGTTATGCAAATAAACACTAATTAACGGCATGCTATGAACAACAAAAACACAAGGGAAAGAGTTCCATACCAGTTGAAGACAGTCTTCACACTTGAGAATTCCATCGCAGAGGAAAACCTCCACGCGATCGATCAATGCCCAGCGAAAAAGTCGACTGCAGCAGCACGAACAACCACAAACACGAACACCATGGGAACGAAACCACCACTAAAGATCCTCGGGTATTCTCGGAATGAAAACCCAAAGGGTGGCCTTTGGTTTGGTAGAGGAAGGAGAAAGCATGAATCGTGTAGGCGATAAGCAAGTGGGAGGGAAAAGATGCTATTGTATAGTAGACTGCTTATCGTTTAAGAGAAGCTACACGATCGTATAGGATTTACTAAATGATTGTTTAGGAAAAGGTATATGATCGTTTAGCTAAATTGGCACATTATACGATCATTTAGAGAAGCTATCCGATCGTGTAGGAAATAGCATGCGATCGTTTAGGTGCGTGAAGGATAATCGTTTAGGTGGAGAGTGCTATCGTATAGGCTCTTGATTTTCTTAAACGATCGTTTACAATTCTCCAACGCGCTCTCTCACTTTTTCTTTTGGACGATTGAACGACAGACGATTCAAAATGAAAACCTTTTTCATTTTAACTCATCGGTTACAATAACCGACGCTGCCCACTAACCCACGTCCGAACGTGAAAGTTGGATTCATTATCATATAATTAACCAATTAATTAATTAATTAATATAATCATATTATATTTTTATCCTATAGTTTGATATCACATATCTGCTATAGTATTTTCTCCTCTACTTGATATAAATCATATTTATATCTAATTTCCTCTAAAATAATGTATCTCATACATTTGCCAATTATATCATATATAATTAACCAGTCCAATTATATCATATATAATCGAACTTCCTATTGTCAATTTGACAATTTCAAATTAACCCAAATACTGGTTCTCGACTTTATCCAAGCTACCCAGGGGACCTAATGGACCTGTGGCTCGAAGCTCCAATGGTACGTGAATAGCTGACTCAACTCTTTAGCCACGAGATCCACCATCCATTAACTATCAAGCATTTCACTAAAGACCAACACCTGAACTCTTCTTACCACAGATATATTTCTGTGTACATCGAATATAACCAATCATGAGTACGATGACCCTTCATAGATGCTCCTAAGTACAGTTGGCCAAATTACCATTATTCCCCTGTAGTTACATCTCACTCCTTAAGTACCACCGATTCCTCTAATGAATAATACAACATAGTCCAACTATGTGTGAACACCTCTCGGGCCAAAAACAGGTGTGTGGCGCCACATCGTTCAAGCCCCGAAATCATTCCTTAAGGGAGCTATCTATCTACTTACCCTTGCCTCGGGGAAGGAGTAAATTCCATCTTGTGTAGCTGAGTTCCCAGCTCTCAAATCAGACGAATCCCCAAAATGGTAGGTTTGAATCGGCGAACTAGCCACTCGCACCCATACAAATCAAAGGACCGCCCTCAATGGCAGGAGTTCCCAACTCACTCAGGATTGAGGTCATGTTACCTATGGTCATCCTAGTGAAGTGAAGTCTCTATCATGAACGGTTTCATATAACGGGACGTTAACACTTCGTGGTTAGGTTTTATACAAACTCTTTGTATAGGACGACCCCACTCACATTTTCCTAACACGAATGATCAGGATTAGACCATCTGTGACAAGTCACAACACTTGTGTTCATTCCATAAAGGGGCCACATCCATAGCGTACCAGGAAAGCTACTGAGTTGTTGATTTCCTGTAAACACAAGGCTCATCAACATTCTGATCAATGCCAAATGATTTGACCGTACTGTCAAATCCAATGTTCCATGATCTAGATGCTTGCTTCAGATCATAAATGGACCTATTAAGCTTGCAAACTCTTTGCTCTTGATCTGGAATAATGAACCCTTCTGGTTGAGCCAAGTAGATGGTGTTCTCAAGATTACCATTAAGAAAGGCAGCTTTGGTGTCCACTTGCCATATCTCGTAATCATAAAATGTGGCTATGGACATGAGTATCCTAATAACTTTAGCATGACAACAGGTGAGAAAGTTTCCTCAAAGTCTACTCCTTCGACCTGGGTATAACCCTTTGCCACGAGTCTAGCCTTAAAGGTTTGCACCTTTCCATCTACACCTCATGGCCTTAACACACTCAACCTTTTCAATATCCTCCATTGCTTGCTTAAAAGACAATGGATCCTATCCTCCTACTATATCGAGCCTATGTAGTGTTATGATGGGTTCATAACCCTCCTATTACGTCGAGGCAGTCTCAACTCTCTAGATGGTTGACTAGATGTACCGACCTCAACAATTCTTGTTGATTTGTCAGTCTATTCAAAAACTCTTATTGAACCCTCAGTAGTCTCAGTCTCACTAGAAATCTCATGTAAACAAGCTTACTTTATGGTTTATGATCCCGGATGTGGTTTTCTTCCAAGAAAATAGCAATTGTAGAAACAAACACTTTGTTCTCACTCGAATCATAGAAGTATCCAACACTCGTTTCCCTGGGATACCCTATAAATAGGCAAACTTTCAAATGCGGTTCCAACTTCTTCTGGTTAGTCACGAGCATGTGGGCCAGACACCCCAAAATCCTAAAGTGGCGTAAACTACCTTTACGACCTCTCCACAGCTCAAAAGGTTTTTTAGAAACACTTTTTGAGGAATATTGTTCAGAATATAACATGCAGTCTTCACTACAAAACCCCAAAACGAGTCTAGAAGTTGAGCATATCATAGACCGAACCATGTCTAACAGGGTTTTATTTCTCCTTTCTGATAAGCCATTCTACTGAGGTGTACATGGGGCCAAGAGTTGGGACGTAATTCTATGTTCTATCATATAGTTTTGGAATTGGTGGTCTATATACTCTCTACCACAATCAGATCGTAGTGTTTTTATCTTCTTATCTAACAAGTTTTCAACTTCAACCTTATACTCCTTGAACTTGTCAAGAGGTTCAGACTTACGTTGCATTAGGTAGAGATACTCGTACCTCGAATAATCATTTATGAAAAAGATCAAATATTCATACCCACCTTAAGCTCTAACACTTATCGGACCACAGAGGTCTGAATGTATAAGCTTCAAGGTTTCCTTAGCTCTGTAACCTTTTCCAGTAAAAGGTCGTATGGTCATCTTGCCTTCAAGGCATGATTCACATACTAACAAGGAGTTTTCTTCTAAACTTTTTAGAAGTCCACATTTCACCAACTGCTCAATCCTATTGAGGTTGATGTGACCTAGCCTTAGACGCCAAAAATGGGCATTTTCCTTAAGAGAAACCTTTGGTCTTTTAGCTGTTGTCACCTACTGAACATTTCAGTATTAAGCAAGGCTTTAATGACTAACAACTTTAGTACATACAAGTTATTCTCCATTAAACCAAAACCAATCTCCATACCATTCTTAAAAATAAACAATTTACTCTAAAAAAAGGAGACAATATGGCCTTGTTCAATGAGACAAGAAACTGAAATTAAGTTTCTCTTTATATGAGAAACTATAAAAACATTATCCAGTAACAAATAATATTTCTTGTCCAAAAATAACTTCAGTCAGCCTACAACAATAGTTGAAACAACCTCACCAGTACTGACTAGAAGAGTCATCTCTCCCTGTGGCAACATTTGCCAGGTACTAAATCCTTGGTAAGAGAAACTGACGTGGTTAGTAGCAACCGAATCTAGAATCCAGGCAGAATCATCATTCTCTACCAAACACGTCTCCAAGACCAATAAATCATATTTACTGTCTTTAGACTTCCTCTTCTTTTGGAGAGTAGTGGGATCAGTATCAGAAGCTAAATAAGCTCCAAGTTCCATGTCAGAAGACACTTCTTGTCTATGAACTGTAATAGAGTCAACAACATTTGCTTTTTCTTCCTAGAGGTTAACTTGGGAATTAACACTACTGGTATTGTCATCCATCCCTTTGTGCTAAAAAAGTAAGAACTGGTATTCGAACAATTCTTGCAAAGAGTCCATGATCTTATGTGAAATGACCATGTTTTCAACCCTTTTGGCCAAAGCATCAGATATGCTAGCCAATATGTGAAATCGGGCCAATGAATTAGCCTTCATCCATAACTTGTATGCATTACGAACACTTCGCAGTGCATCAAGGGTCGGGACTTGAGGACATTCCTCAACCATGAATAACTCGAGATCGTTTACAATGAAATATGTTTTAACGGACTCTTTCCACTATATGAAATCGGTCAAACTAAAGACATTTAACGAAAAACCAAACATGTTCTCTGAAAAAGAAGCACCATTAGGTTTTAAGCAAATACTCGTTGAAAGAACATACAACATCCAATACGGTTTAGCAAAACTAACATGAACCCCGTGTGACATCTAGTTTTGCAATGATACTTCAAAGGTTTAGGACAAAAGCCGTTGAAGGGAGGTCAATTTATCCCTCCTCTGAATTGAGACATTCTCAACTAGCCATTAATACTAGAACAATTCTTGTTCCTATAACGACTAACCATCATTGATTTGGTCAAGAAATCATTAACTTACTTAACAATTTCCCGTAAGTGTGACCCATCATTTTAGGCCCTAAAGTTCCGCCCCAAGCAGCCAATCCGAAGGAAAAAAATCCGATTGAGGAAAAAACTAAAGTGACCCTATCCATTTCTAGAGTTCACCTTGATATTGATCAACTGCACAAAATCCATCCGAAGGGGGACGCTCCCAAGATGCTACAAGGGAGTACAAGAATGATCTCATGGTGTTTACCAATGAAGGAGATCGTAGGACGTGTTGACATACACCCTTCACCCACTTACTATAAATACTCTCTCCGTCCACCTTGGTATTGACTCATGCAAACACCATCTGAAAGGGGATGCTCCCAGGGCACCACGAGGCCCAACATGAATCTCAGGGCGTGAACATTCAGAGAGAAACATAAGTGGAATCATTGACATATTATAAATATCTCTTCCTCCCACTGAGTATTTTATAACCTAGGATTTAGTTTACCTAGAAAAAACACGACTAAGGATTTTAACCAAGTGACTTTTTAGGTTTGCCCAAGAGTAACTTTTACCTTGGAAAGTTGAACAACTTTTTTATCATCATCCATTAAACACTTTAACGAAGTCTTTGATCAACTGTCGCATGCTTGTAGAAAATCTATCTAATTCACCTTTCCAGGTAGGTTCCCAAGTAGAGGTTTGTCGTTTCCGTCAGCTTAAATACCCCAGCCTAAACAGAACCCGCGTTAGACAAAAGGTCCCTTATAAATAGATTTAATATAATTTTAATCTTTTATGTCAATCAATTTAATCCTATTAAACCAATTTGAAAGATTAAACTAGGTTGCTAATCCCATTAGAACCTTGAACTTAGGTCTATCTCAATCCAATTTTAAAACCCTTTTAAAACATGAGTTCGCCCAAGTTTGCATGCAACTCTTTCTTATCGATTTTAGTTCTAATTTCTATCATAACACTTATAACAAAAACAACCAAAACAATCCACAACAACAAGCAAACACATACAAGGCATTCATAACATTTACAAATTAGCCTAAGTGTCATGCTCCACGCATTGTTTATTTATTGCTACATTTATACAACCAAACCATGAACCAAGTAAACATGCTTCCATTCGCCCTTGTACCATAACGCTTATAATATAAAGATGATGCATGAATATGCTTACTGCATGCATAAATATAACTCTTATAATTCATGATGCATGCGCATGCTCTCTTGTAATTTCATCATGCCATATTATAACACTTATAATACATGATACATGAATAATTGCATAACCTAAGGTGGGTTTCAAATCTATATGTATATTAAACCAACATACAACTCATGTATATTAAACCAAAGTCGATGAACTGGGATAATTAGCCTCAAAATCCTCAAAACTAAAGCTAACTATTACAAATAGCAAAGAGTCACTAGTTCAAACAGGTGAATCGGGTCTTGAACCGTCCGGGTGAAGGAACGTGTCTCCACTAATTGTGTACCAAACTCCAAGTGATCGCCTACACGAAAGAGTAAATGCTTTACTCAATTGTTTATCAACGCTTCCTGAGCTAAACGATCGTCTAGCAATGATTGTGTACCTTTTACTATGCAATGAAGCATGAGGTACGCGATCGTGTAGCGCACAACAAGCAACACAATCCTTAAGTGATCGATTAAACGACAATAATGCGATGAAGCACAATCATCTAAACGATCTCTAAGCGATCGCCAAAGTATCGTAAACCGTGTGATCATATAGTCAGTGACAATGTGATTAGGCATGCTAATGACACGATCTTTTAGTGCGCACGCCTTTTATAAAATGATGAGCATCAAATGTTCCCACTCGATCGTTTACCTCCAGCTCCACGCGATTAGGCAACCAATGCTACACGATAAAGCAAACACTTTACCCCATCATTTAGCATTAGCTAACCGATCGTTTAGTAAATACTACACGATCGCGTAGAAAAATCTACACGATCATTTAGCCAAATCCCAATGATCGTTTACTAAGGCTACATGATATGATCAACCCTTGGTCTTCTTCCTCGCTGAGAACTGCATCTCCATGCTTCGAAACTTCATCACGAACCACTCAAAAAACTCAAACGCTTTGAATTACAGATTCGATTGCTTGTTAATTATGCCAAAAAACACAAGGGCCCTTACAAATTAACATTTTGTAATCCATAAACAGAGGCAATTAAACCTGTAAACATTCATCAACACCATCCACAAACGCATTTAACACTTAAACGCAATACAGAAAACCCACCACGATTGTAAAGAAGTTCAAAACAGAAATGAAATTTGGAATATTAGAATAACCTGGCTCTAATACCAATTGAAGGAAATCAAACATGAGGATATCCATGAGCAATGGAATGATCGTTTTAAATTCCATTCAAAATTGAACATACACAATTACAGTACACAAACGAAAACTAACTGGTCATGCAACAACTAGAAATTATAGCATGCTTACAGATAATCAAGGGATAGAGTATCATACCTTTGAAGACTCATTCTTCAAACTCCCTCGATCACAAACGCTCAATCAGTCTCAAAGATAGTAATACACGGAGGCTCGAACACAACGAGCGGAACACAGCACGATCAATAGCAACCATCATATGGACAACGCGAATACACAACGAATGGCCTCCAAAACCTCGAAATCACTCGAGTTCAGTGAGGACACCACCACAATGATTACCTTGGTATTGTCGGTGTGAGAATCTAAAAGTCTGAGCTCTGTCTAATCGTAGGATGAGACTGGAGGAACAACAATCTTGTAGACGATTGAGTATGTGGAGTATGAGAAATGTCTATCGTGTAGACGAATGCTCAATCATGTAAAAGAAGGCAACCTATCGTATAGACAATGCCCTGGGATCGTTTAGCTACGACAGCTGAGTGAACTATCGTATAGTAACACTCCATGATCGTTTAGTCTCTTATCAGCTATCGTTTAGTGAAACAATTTCGCTTGATAACATTCCATGAGTTTCTTTCTGAAAGTAGCAACTCTCTCATTTTAGGAAAATATTTTTCCTTTTATCTCACAGTTATCATAAAACCACCAATAACCTCCCACTCAATTGGTTATTAGAGAAAAATAGATAATTATCAAATAATTAATATTATTATAAATAAATATGATAACCAACTTACCATATTATATTTATAACCTATAGTTTTAATATTTCATCTCATGAAACATATAAACCATAGTTCTTCTTCTATTTTATGGTACTTAATGTAAATCATATTTATATTAATCTTCCACTTGATGTATCTCATACACCACACCGATTATATTATATATAATCGAATTTCCTCTTTTCAATTTGAACATTTCAAATTAACCCTAAGAACTGATTCTCAACTTGAATCCATTGAGCTACCAAGGGGACCTTATAGACCTTTAGCTTGAACCTCCAACCGTACGTGAATAACTGACTAAACTCTTTAATCACGGGATCTACCATTTGTTAACTGTCAGGCACTTCACTAAAGACTGACAGCTACACTCTTCTTACTACAGATATATTTTGTGTTTATATCAACCAATCAATAGTGTGAAAACCCTTCACAAATTGCTCATAAGTACAGCTGGGCCAATTTACCGTTTTACCCTTATAGTTACATCTAACTCCTTAAGTACCATTGATTCCTCTAATGAACATAAGTCATAGTCTTACCATGACTAAGTCCTCTCTTCCAAAGAGAAGTTGTGGCCAGTATGTTCAAGACCCGGAATCAACCCTTAAGGGAGCAATCTATGTACTTATCTATGCTTCGGGGAAAGAGTGTTGATTTCTTCTTGTGTAACTGAGTTTCCAGGTCCCCAATCAGACAAAACCCCAAAAAGGTAAGTTTGTTGAGTTTTCAATTTGGCCACTCTCACCCATACTAATCAAAGAACTGCCCTCAAAGGTAGGAGTTGCCAAAATACTCAAGATTAAGGTCATGTCGCTTATGGCTGTTTAAGTGAGATGTAAATCTCAAGTATCAACGACGTTATATAAAGAAACGAATCATCTTGTGGTCTAGTCTTATACAAACTCTTTGTATAGGATACCCCCGCTTGCATGTCTCCACATGAATAGTCAGGATCAACCATCTGTAGTAGTCACAACAATTGTAAACCTCTACAAAGCGGGACGTATCCGTAGTGTCACTAGGATCAGATATCCCTCCTTAATCTTTATAGTACATACCTTTTTAGGTTATCACTTAAAGTTTGATCTACTTGTATATCTCATATACATGCTTAAGTTTTCATACAATAACCATGGAGCTTTGTTTATTGGAAATAAGTAAATGAAAAATAAAATAACTCATATTTTATTCAAAACAATGTGTACAGTTTACAAACTACAAGACTTCGGGAGAATTAGGACACCAATCCTAACAATGATCATCACATAGGTAGCTTTGGAGCACAATGTTGTTAATTCATTTACAAAAGCCCTCACGGCTAAGGTGTTTGAGGGTCACCTGCAGAGTATGGGTCTATGGGACAAGCCACATTTAGACTAGGGCAAGTGGGAGATTTGTATTGGGCCCGTGTTATGCCCTAGTGTATTGTTTACTCTACTTTGTATTTTAGTTTGACTTTTACATTGTAGACCACACTAGCTTTAGGTCAGGTGGGAGATTGTTGGGGTTGATGCCCTAAATCTCGTAGGTCCTATAGTTTGTAAATTTATTGTACAAACATTTTATTTATGTAATAGAATATATGATGTTTCATTTAAAATTTAGTTACATTACCACAAACCAATAAACTAATATCCAAGGTTATGTTGTAGCTTAAACATATATGTAGAGACATACAGGTGGATAATATTTAAGTGATAACCTAAATGGACTATAGTAGATGGATAAGGTTAGATACCTTATCCTGGTGACACTATGAGTATGACTCACTTTGTAGATGTTACAATTGTTGTAAAGTACTAAAAATGATTTGATCCTAATCATTCATATGGAGACATGTGAGCAGAGATATTCTATACAAATGGGTTTGTATAAGATCAGACCACGAAATGTTTAGTCTCATTATTTAATGTCATCTATAATAGAGACTTACATTTAAGCAGGATAACCATACGTAACATGACCTGAATCCTGAGTGAGTTGTGAACTCCTGCCCATGAAGGTTGATGCATTAATTTATCATGCGATGATGTGTGTATGCGATGATATATGGATGCGATGATGTGTGGATGTGATGATCATACAAGTTTCCCTAACAAAGCCCAAGTATAAGCCTTCTTAGGTTCCTGGTAAGTCCCGGGTCGAACACAGAGACTACTAAATAGATATGCGACGGACTCTCTGATTCTATTGCAGAGGTGATAAAGAAGTAGATGGTGTTTTGATTTAGACTTTCCTATGCGATGGAGTTGAACGCGAAGTGATGAAAGCATAGAGTTATAACAAGTATGCGATGAAGGGGTTTAGAAGAGATTTAGATAACATTTCTCAAGATTGTGTACGAATCATGCGATCATGCTATACACAAAAATTAGTACTACATTTCTCAATGCATAATGCCACATTTCCTATTTTTAGGACGCATGCGATATGTATGGAAAGCAGTAAATAGAACTTATTTTTAAGTTTCTACTCTTGCTTATGCGATCTAATTTGACTCTCTCAAGCCTAGATTCTATCTTTAGACAACTTTCTCAAGTACTTCCAAATGATGAATGACGCATACATAAGACAAGATGATCGCATAAAGTGCATAGCTTAAGTCATGCTAGCTAAGTACTTCTCAACCCATTCACAAATTTAGTTACTCATGCATGGTGTGAAGAGACTGAACATAAATCAAAATGAAGTTTCCATTTTTGCAAATAAAGTATTGAGTATAAAATAACAAATGGATTGAGAAATAACAAGCCAAGTAAGCAATATCTTGCTTTTCGTGGCCTTTTACACTACTGTTTATCACTTCAACTTTTTTCCAGTTTGCGGACTCTTGCTCTCGCAAGGGTTGGACTTCTCTCCTTTGTATTGTTTTCCAACAGTCTCTCGATGTATCTGGAAAGCAATTTCTCTCGGCTTCACCTCATCTCCTTGCTCTCTATCCATCTCTCTTCATCTCTCGGCTTTTCCTCGTCTCCTTGCTCTCTCTTCGGAAAGGTCTTTATGTGATGTCTTTTTGAGGAACCTCTCATGATCGCATGACTTATGATCGCAAATTCCAGTGCGCTGTCGCATTGTGCCCTTGGATCACAATTTCATATGTGTCATCGCATTGTACCTGCATATAATAGGAAATTTAACTGCTTTTATGCGATGAGCATTAACGATCGCAATTCCTTTTAGTTTGGCACTTTCAAACATAATATTGCCTATTTTACCATCGCTTTCTCTCATTGTTTTACTAATTTGAGCTGTAATAACTTCTATTTTTACTAGTTATCACACCCCCAAATTTAAAACAATGCTTGTCCTCAAGCATAACTAAAGATTTTCTTTAAAATTTCAATCGCCCTCACCCTACCTAGGCTTCTCAAGGTGCCTTATTCAAATTTTTGAACCAACGACTTCTTAATTTCTATCCTCTTCCTAAAATATTTCTAATCTTTAGGGACCGCGAGCTTATTCTTCAAAAAATCTTTACTCGTTTCCAGAACATCGCATGATTTATTTCAAACTCTATCAAACCGAGACGTTCAAGTGATTTTGACCCTCCCATGATTCAGATATTCGTTTTGTGATCTTGCGCTGATCCGAGTGCCTAAGTTTTGTTTTGGCTTGCCCCCACAGGTGTCATGCAGACGTCCAATTACGAGCAAGGCACTCTCTTTTAATCAAAACTCGTGCCCATCTCTTTATTTGGCCGCGGAGTTACGATCACTTGGTTTTTGCGTTGATCACAATTCCCACCTTCATTTTGGCTTGCCCTCACGGGTGTCATGCGGACATCCAACTATGAGCAGAATCCGATCTTAATGTTATATAATTTTTTTCTTTTATTTTTTTTATTTTTTAAAATCGATTTTCTAAAAATAACAAGGTTGAAAATAACATTATTACCCCCCACTTTAACACGAAGCAATGTCTTTGTTGCTGAAAGAAAAAATAATTCATGCGATGGACTCAGGAAATTTCATAAAAATAGTTTGAAGGAAAGCTAGTAGACCACTAAATTTTAGAAATATTTCGTGAATTGATTGTCCTGAAATTAATCTTACTCTAGTATATGCGGTAAGAAAAGAAGAATAAATTTAATCATTGAAGTCATAATGGGCAAGGGGTGAATGCAGCGACCAAATAAAGCAATAAAAAATTCAGGATTGAGTCAAACGAAAGAGGATGCGACAGTAGAATTCAGCAATATTAAATTGAAATTTTAGAAGTGCAAAAATTGAAATAAGATGAGGCAAGAAAGGAAACAACCCCCAAATTTGATTTTTCGCTCACATCACTTTTGATCGCATCTTTTCCTATGGGGGGCTGATTCTTTGATTGTGATGGGTTGATCGACCCGATCGCATGTTTTATGGTTATCGCATTGGTCCATTGCAATCGTTTACTACGATCAGTGTGATAATTATCAAGAGGATAAAAAGTATGAAAGAAAGAGTTGGCAATTATAAAGAGTAGTAACCATTCAAAAATTAAGATAGATTCATGAAAGAAAAACAAAAAAAGGGATACTAAAAAGGATATACTTCATCCCTAATGAATGTGTATCGCTTATCATCGCAAGGACTAAGTGTTTCTTCTTTATTCTGGCTTCCTCAAGTCCACGGAGGTTTTCTCACATTGCAAATCTCTTCCATGATACATCTTTACTCTTTGTCCATTTACCTTAAATGAGTTGGTCCCATCTTTGTTTGTCAATTCTACCGCTCATGCGAAAACACTTCCTTAATTATAAAAGGCCCAGACCAACGCGATTTCAGTTTTCCCGGAAAGAGACGCAGCCTAGAATTGAATAGTAATACCTTCTGACCTGCCTGGAGATTTTTTCACAAAGACGCTTATCATGCCATCGCTTCGTGTGTTCTTTGTAAATTTTGGAATTCTCGTATGCCTGTAATCTACATTCGTCCAGCTTTAGTAGCTGAAGTTTTCGCTCTTCCCCTACAGCCTTGAGATCAAAGTTAAGCTTCTTAACTGCCCACATCACCTTATACTCTAGTTCCAACGGCGGATGACAAGCCTTTCGAACACCAATGCATATGGTAACATGCCTATGGGTGTCTTATAAGCAGCCCTATATGCCCACAAGGCATCATCAAGCTTCATGGCCCAATCCTTCCGCGATGGATTCACCACCTTCTCTAAAATTTACTTGATTTCTCTATTAGAAACCTCTGCTTGTCCATTTTTTTGGGGGTGATATGTGGTGGCGATCTTATGGTGGACATTGTATTTGATTAGCAGTTTTTTAACAATACGATTCACAAAGTGGGTCCCTTCGTCAATTATTATGGCACGTGGAGTGCCAAAACGAGCGAAGATGTTTCTCTGTAAGAACTTAGAGACTGTTGTCGCATCGTTTGCAACGCATGAAACGGCTTCATTCCATTCGAAAATATAGAAAAACGACCAATATAATGTAATTATGACCATTTGACGATGGAAATGGTCCCATGAAATCTATACCCCATATGTCGAATAGTTCCACCTCCAATATGATGTTCATTAGCATCGCATTTCTTTTTCTGAAATGCTTCTAGTGCGTTGGCACTTATCACATTTCATGGAATATTTTTGTGTGTCCTTAAACAGAGTGGGCCAGTAATAACCACTTTGCAAAACTTTTTTCGCTGTGCGATGTCCCCCGAAATGCCCTCCATAGGGTGATTCATGATAAAGTATGTGCTGGAAAGAAATCTCTAGAACACAGAGTTTCAATATCTGGTCTGGTCCCTTTTTTGTAGCGATTTGGCTCGTCCCAGTAGTTAAATTTGCATTCATGAATGAGCCACTTCTTTTGATGGGATATGTAGTTTTTAGGAAATTGTTTGCAGACCAAGAAGTTGACAATATCTACATACCAAGGTAGTTCTTCAATCTTAAGCAACTGCTCATCAGGAAATGATGCATTCACCTCCGACTGGATGCGATCCACTCTAGGATTCTCTAACCTTGATAAATGGTCCGACCTGGTTCTCTGTTCCTTCGGTCGATTATCTACATATTAAATTCTTGGAGTAAGAGAACCCATTAGATTAATCTAGGCTTCACATCTTTTTTGGTCATTAAATATCTTATCGCCGAGTGGTCTGTGTGGACTATAACTTTTGATCCCAACAAGTAAGGTTTGAATTTTTCAATCGCATAAATTACTGCTAAAAGTTCCTTCTCGATGGTGGTCTAATTTTCCTGCGTGGAGTTCAATATTCTGCTAGCATATGCGATTGGGGTGTACATTGTCTTTACTTTTTGTGCCAAGACTGCCCCCATCGAATATCTGCTGGCATCACACATAAGCTCGAATGGCTTTGCCCAATTGGGTGCGAACAGAATTAACGCTGTAGTCAAGGTGTCCTTTAATGTTTTGAATGCAGTGAGGTAGTGTGGATCAAAGTTAAAAGATCTATCAGTTTCCAACAATGCATTCAACGGTCGAGCTATTTTAGAGAAGTCCTTCACAAATCTTCTATAAAACCCTGCGTGTCCTAAGAAACTCCTCACAGCTTTCACATTTGCTGGAGGTGGGAGTTTTACTATGGCTTCAATTTTTGCTTTATCCACCTCTAGCCCATTCTTTGAAACCTTATGCCCAAGCACAATTCCTTATTTGACCATGAAATGGCAGTTTTCTTAGTTCAGCACCAGATTAGTCTCTTCACATCTTTTCAATATTTTCTCCATGTTTTTCAGACAGGTTTAATATGTTTGCTCATAGACTGAGAAATCATCCATAAAGATTTCAACTGTGCCTTCAAGGTACTCGGAGAAGATTGCCATCATACACCTTTGAAATGTACTGGGCATATTGCATAGTCCAAAAGGCATGCGACGAAAGGCGAGCATTCCATATGGATAGGTGAACGTGATCTTTTCTTGATCCTCTAGTGCGATCATAATTTAGTTATAGCCTGTGTACCCATTAAGGAAACATAAATAGTCATTCCCTGCTAGTCGATCGAGCATTTGATCAATGAAAGGTAAAAGAAAATGATCTTTCTTTGTCGTCACGTTGAGTTTCCTATAGTCCATACAAATCCGCCAACCTGCGACAGTCCTCATGGGGATTAACTCAGTGTTTGCATTAGGGACTACTGTCATCCCACCCTTCTTGGGAACATATTGCACGGGGCTAACCCACGTGTTATCGGTGATAGGGTATATAATGTCGGCATCTAACCATTTGATGATTTCTTTTTTAACAACTTCTTTCATCGTAGGATTCAGTCTGCGTTGAGGTTCTATCGAACCTTTCTGGTTTTCTTCAAGCCAAATTCGATGAATGTAATATGTTGGGCTGATACATTTGATGTCTGCGAGCATCCATTTGATTGCTCTAATATACTTCTTTAGAATACTGAGCAGCGAAACTTCTTTTTCTTTAAGTAACGCAGAGGATATGATGACTGGCAAGGTTTCATTTTGGCCAAGGAAAACGTACTTTAAGTGATTTGGTAGAGTTTTTAGCTCCAGTGTAGGTGGTTGCTCTAGGTAGGGTTTCTAAGTTTTTCGTTCTTCATCCAGATTCAACTTTTCTTCATTGTTCACTGTCTTTGTTATTGCATGGTAGGTTTCTAAGGCTGCTATCACGTCCTCTCTTTCTTCATTTTCTTCCTCGGACTCCCAATCTTCAACACAAGTGTGTTCATCGTCAGAATCTGATAAGCCTTCCTCTTCTGGGAACTTCATTTCCTTGATAATATTAAACCTAAGCTTCTTTCCATTGATGCTCATTGTGATTTCTCCCTTGCGCACATCTATTTGAGTCTGCAGATATGATTAGCACATCTTCATCCACCTCATAATCTAGGATAATGAGTCTGCAGGTAGAATGAATTAGTCTATTGTGACCAAGAAATCCTTTAATTTTTCTTTAGGGTGTACCAGGGACCTATCTGCAAGTTGGAGAGTCACCGTTGTGGGTGTTAGCTATCCTACATTCAATTGTTTGAAGATTGAAAGGGGTATTAAGTTTATGCTTGCCCCAAGATCGTATAATGCTTGACCAATGTAGATTCCTCCTATTGAGCAGGGTATTGTAAAGTTGCCTGGGTCGCGTATCTTTGGTGGGATTATAGTATTTGATTCTTGTGTTAATTCCATCGTTGCAAATTTTTCCGTGCTTCTCTTCTTCGAAACAATATCCTTAAAAAATTTGGCATACACCGGCATCTGCTCTATTGCTTCTATAAATGGAATATTGATATGTAATTGTTTCAATATTTACAGGAAGCGTTGATACTAACCTTCATCATTCTGTTTCTTTTTCAGTCTTTGAGGAAATGGTGGTAGTTGTACTTTCACTTTTCCATGGTCTGGAGGTTTAGAGGTGATCACATCTTCAGGTTCCATAGTCTCGGGCTCCTTTGACTCAATTTGCAACAACGGTTTTTTTTATTCAATTGCAGGTTGCTCCTTTGAATTGATCTTGCTAGGCTCCTTCCTAACTTCTACAATCATCTTTCCACTT
Source organism: Benincasa hispida (assembly GCF_027475165.1). Classification (NCBI taxonomy): domain Eukaryota; kingdom Viridiplantae; phylum Streptophyta; class Magnoliopsida; order Cucurbitales; family Cucurbitaceae; genus Benincasa; species Benincasa hispida. The sequence goes on from NC_143489.1 coordinate 60,907,708, forward strand.
CTTAGGGTGACTGCTTGGCAGTGTTCTTTCCCTATATTCCCGGGATTGCGTGGAAGCTCAGTTGAGCTAAGCAATGTCCCTTAGGGTCTATTTTTTAGCTCTCCTGTAATTTGTCCTATTTGAATTTCCAAATTGCAGATGGACATAGCTTGGTTTTGAAGGTCTGTTTCATTCTTTTCGATGTATTGCTTTAACAAGTTCTCCAGGGATGATCATGATGGTGTTTGAGAGCTGCTAGTTTGCTGTTGCTGTTGTCCATTAGTTCCTTGGAAAAATCCTTGTGGTCCCTCTCTCTGGGCTGACTGCCTTGTTGTTGGTTGTTTTTCCAAGAAAAATTAGGGTGATTTCACCACCCTTGGTTGTAAGTGTTTGAAAAAGTATTGTTTTTGACAAAGTAGGTTGATTGAGGATTTTGTGGACACTCCTCAATAGAATGTGGTTCTTCACATGTAACACAGGTGGTGCTTGTTTGCTCTATCGCATTGACTTGCCCACTTCGAGTTCCTGAGTTATTTATTGCGATGCCTTGTAGCAAATTTATCATCACATTCATCTGATTTTTCAATGATGTGATGGCACCATTGCTTGCATTACCTTCTCTGGGTTTTGCTCTTTGATCATTTTCTTGCCAATCTTCGTGGTTTTTCGAGACGCGATCAAGAATGTTCTTTGCCTCATCATATGTTTTGTCCAACAGACCTTCTGTTGTTGCCGCATTGGCGGCTGTCTGCGATGCAGAACTGAGTCCATGATAGAAACTCTCCATTTGGAGGCAATCTGGAAATCCATTGTGTGGGCAATCGTGTACTAGTCTCTTGAATCTCGCCCATGCGTCACTAAGCGATTCATCTTCTTATTGTTCAAAATTGGTGATCAATTTCCTCCTTCTAGAATTCTCTGTGGGAGGGCAATACTTTTTCATAAACTTTTCCACAACTTGCTCCCATGAAGTTATCTCTTCTGGTTCGAGAGAGTATTCCCATTTTCTTGCTTTATCGGATAGTGAAAAATGGAATAACGTGAGCCAAACCTCTTCTAGGGAAATATTAGGGAATAAAAAATGTTACAAATTTCAATGAAGCTTTGTAGATGAGCATGTGGATCTTCACCACACCGTCCTTCAAACTGTCCTGCTGTTTGTATCATTTGTAACATTACTGGCTTCATCTCGAACCTTGACCCATCCAATGCTGGTCTTATGATTCCGGAGAGAAATCATACAGGTTTGGTGACACATAGTCTCGGATGGGTTTATTGCGATCATTTGCTAATAGGATAGGATTTGCCATCATGTTGTTTTCATTTGCTATTCGTTCTTCAAGTTGTTCAGCCATTGTGTGAACTCTTCCTTGACGTTTGCGTCTGTTTTTTTTGTCTTTTGCGAAAGGTTCTTTTGATCTCTGGGTCGTAGTTGGGCTCAGGAGTGTGTCCTTCGCTCATACGGTACTTGCTTCTTCCTTTACAAATGGAATGGCAATACAACAAAGGTCGAAAGCTGCAAAGATCAAAGAGGTTTGATGTTAGCGCAATCTATACCGTAGTCCCCGGCAACGGTGCCAAAAACTTGACGCGTTGATTTATCATGCAATGATGTGTGCATGCGATGATGCATGGATGCGATGATCGTACAAGTTTTTGTAAAAAAGCCCAAGTATAAGCCTTCTTAGGTTCCTGGTAAGTCCAGGGTCGAACACAGGGACAACTAAATAGATATATGATGGACTCTCTGATTCTATTGCGATAGTGATAAAGAAGTAGATGGTGTTTTGATTTAGACTTTCCTATGCAATGGAGTTGAACGTGAAGTGATTAAAGCATAGAGTTATAATAAGTATGCGATGAAGGGGTTGAGAAGAGATTTAGCTAACATTTCTCAAGATTGTGTACGAATCATGCAATCATGCTATACACAAATATTAGTACTACATTTCTCAATGCATAATGCCACATTTCCTATTTTTTAGATGCATGCGATGTGTATGGAAAGCAGTAGATAGAACTTATTTCTAAGTTTCTACTCTTGTTTATGCGATCTAATTTGACTCTCTCAAGCCTAGATTCTATCTTTAGACTACTTTCTCAAGTACTTCCAAATGATGAATGATGCATACATAAGACAAGATGATCGCATAAAATGCATAGCTTAAGTCATGCTAGCTAAGTACTTCTCAACCCATTCACAAATTTAGTTACTCATGCATGGTGTGGAGAGACTGAATATAAATCGAAATGAATTTTCCATTTTTGCAAATAAAGTATTGAGTACAAAATAACAAATGGATTGAGAAATAATAAGCCAGGTAAGCAATGTCTTGCTTTCCTTGGCCTTTTACACTGCTGTTTATCACTTCAACTCTGTTCCAGTTTGCGGACTCTTACTCTCGCAAGGGTCGGACTTCTCTCCTTTGTATTATTTTTTGGTAGTCTCTCGATTTATCCGGAAAGCAATTTCTCTCAGCTTCGCCTCATCTCCTTGCTCTCTCTCCGTCTCTGTATTTATATCCTCTCTCTCTGGTAGCATTGGGTATTTATAGATTTCAAGGTGAAGCAACTCTTTTTACTAATGATTGCAAAGATGGGCAGCATTAATTTCCCTACTCTGTTGTGCCGTCTGAAAGTCACCAAAAGTTCATTGTACTTGCAATAGTATGGTTTTTAATGGCATGTCAACTAAAATTGAAATTGACCGTTATCAGCTTTACATCCCATATATGTTGTCGCCTTGATGCGAGGTCTTTATGCAATCTCTTTTTGAAGAACCTCTCACGATCGCATGACTTACGATCGCAAATTCAAGCGCGTTGTCGCATTGTGCCCTTGGATCGCAATTTTATATACACCATCGCATTGTACTTGCATAGAATAGGCAATTTAATTGCTTTTATGTGATGAGCATTAGCGATTGCATTTTGTTTTAGTTTTGGAATTTTCAAACATAATATTGCCTATTTTACCATCGCTTTCTCTCATTGTTTTACTAATTTGAGCTGTAATAACTTGCATTTCTACCAGCTATCAAAGACGGTCCTTTGATTTGTATGGGTGAAAGTGACCAGATCGCCGACTCAACAAGTCTACCATTTTGTAGATTCGTCTGATTAGGGAATTGGGAATACAGCTATGCAAGATAGAATTCACTCCTTTTCTGATGTCAGGGTAAGTAGATAAAGTGCTCCTTTTAAGGACAGATTTCGGGGCTTGAACAATGTGGCGTCACACCCTCTCTTAGCCCAAGAAGGATTTGGTCATAGTTGGACTATGACTTATTGTTCATTAGAGGGATTAATGGTACTTAAGGAGTTATATGTAACTACAGTGGAAAAACGGTAATTTTCGCCCAACTGTGCTTACGAACAATTTGTGAAGGGTCACTATACTGTTGATTGGTTATATCCAATGGACAAGAAATATTTGTGTAGTGCGAAGAGTGCAACTGTCGATCTTTAACTGAGTGCCCAACAGCTAACGGATTGTGAATAATTTAGTTAAAGAGTTTAATTAATTATTCACGTACTGTTGGAACTTCAAGCTACCGGTTCATAAAGTCCCTTCGATAACTCAATCTGATTTAATGAGAATTGATTTTTTTTTATTAATTTGAATTGTTCAATTTAATTGAGGGAATTAATTATATATGATATAAAGAATTAAATTTTAATTATATATGATATAATTATTATAATGTATTTGATACATTATAATATTAAGTAATTTAATTGAGAGAAATTAAATATTCGAATATGATTCATATATTAATTATGTGATGGGATTTATATTAAATATCGTTGTTGAGAGAATTAAACCATAGGTTATATTGTATTTGATACAATATTGAACTATAGGTTATATGTTATATTTGATCAAACATATTGTTTAATATATATTATATGACATAGTAGTTATCATATATATATATATATATATATATATTAAAGTTTATTATTAAAATTAATTTTATTAATTTTATATATTTTTTAATAAAAAAGAATTAATTAACAGTTTTAGGGGGGGAGTTGTAACTCCCTCCCCATTATTCTCTCCACATCTTGTAGGAGTGGATGGCCTGTCTTCATTTTTCTTTCTCCAAAATACCTTACACCATCCTGAATTCTCACCCAGAGAATACCGTAAAAGCCATTGTGGTTATGTCCAATTGTTCGAAGGATTTTTTTTTCAGTGAAGATTCATTCTTCAAAGGTAATTGTTTTCAACCCTATTTTAATTATTATTTGAATTTCATATGGTTCATGCTATAATTTCTATTAAATGCATAATATTGTTCTTTTTTGTTATAAAATTTATATTCTGTAAGTTTTAGGTTTGGGTCTGATCCTATCTTTCGCTTAATGGTCCCTTCATAGGGTTCTTTCATCAGGGTTCATTGTTTGTGGGCATTTGATTACTGCTATCAAGTCTATAAGTCTGTGTACTTGTTTTTGGCAAGAGTTGCTAAGGAAGGAGATAAAAAATGGAGCAATTCGGATGATGATCGAAGTAGAAGATTGTATTCTATGTTAGAGTGTAATACACAACGTAGCTACGTTGTGCTTTACACTGCGGCACAGAAGGGCGAATATTGCAACAATAGGCGATAGCATTGTGATGCTAATGCCTAGCGTAGCAACACTATTCAAAGCGTAGTGTTACGTTGCGACAAGAAAAGTCAACATAGCTATGCTCTAGACAAAGCATGATTACACTCTGAAGTTGAGGCAGGCATGTCAGGCGGATTCCAAACGTGGGTTCAAGCCCTGGCAGGAGCAATTTCCTTATTTTGTTTGTATTATTTCGAATTTATTATATTTATTAAATTGATATAATTTGATTATATTGATTTAATTAATTCTAAGGGGTGCCAAAATTCGGTTTATTTTGCTACTTATTTAATTTATGCATTTGATATATGGTTAAATAATATATGTTGCATAATGTATGTCATATAGTTTTAAAATCCCACCTTAGGATAAACACGAATCATGCATCATCTTTAATATAAATGTTATATTATATGATTGTACGATACTATAAGCATGTACATGCATCATATTTAATATCAATATTATATTATATAGATCCATGTATTAATTTGCATGTCCATGCATCATACTTTAATATAAATGTTATATTGTATGATGAGATATGCATAATTTCCATTAGTGATTAATATAATTGTTATACTATATGATGAAAATTGAAATGCGTTGAGCATGACATTTCTTAGTAAATATAATAATTATATTTGATTAATGTCATTAGATGCATGTTATAGGTTTTAATACTTCAATAATTTTATAAGAGTTATAAGTTTACTGAAATAGATTAAAATCTATAATCAAGAACTGCAGGCAAAAGTAGGTCTTAATTAATTTTAAATGGTTTAGAATTAATTCGCCTAAGACTTATGTTAAAAATATTTATAACATGTTTAGAAATAGGTTAATCTTTTATTTTCTTTTTAATATAATTAAATGGAATCTAATAAACAAATTAAATTTATGAAATATTTGCGTATAAGGGATATTTGTTAAAGGAATGTTATGTCTAAGGATTGGGATATTTAAGCTGACAGAAACGAAATACCCCTACCTGGGAACTGACCTAAAAGGTGAATTAGAGAAAATTTTTATATGCATGCAGTACATGATCAAATACAAGCATCCCATGACAATCCAATGCTGGAAGCCAACATCACTAATCTTAGCGCCTTCAAATTGATATCTTCCCTAAAGCTTCAACATCCTCCATCTCAACGCCTTCAAATTGATCCAGTGGCGTAGGGGTTAAAATTAGATTCATTGAAGCAACACTAGAATAAAAGATTTGCAAGTAAGTAAGTTGAGGTAGTCATCGACCGATGCAAGTTTCCTAAACTCTCCATTCTTGCAAGCAACAATGGGCATAGGGTAATAGTTCCAACTACAAAAATTTGTAACAAAAGATAAAGAACACCGAAGGCAGCCAGATAGTCGTTAGAGAGAATGTTAGACAAGAAGGACAACGATGGGTTATGGTCTCATCGTTGTTACTGCATTTGTGGTTCTTGCACCACCTGAAATGTTGTCGAAAATAGAGTGAAGCAGCCATCAGAGGTGTAGGTCATGGGTTTTAGGTGGGTTGTGGGGAGTGAAAGTGTAGAAATGAGAGGAAAAAGAATAAAAGGGAGAGTGAAAAGGGAAATAAAAAAAGGGAGGGAAATAGAAAGTGTAGGGAAACATTAAAGTGGGGAGGGTTTCAATAAGGTTTGAGGGGAAAAAGAAAATATGAGATTTCAAAAGCTTTTTGGCCACACACTTTAAATCGATAAATACTGAAAATATCTGCCCATGCCCACACAACCTGCATGGGCAGAAATTAAAACTTGCATCGGTAGAAACCCAATTTCATGGGTTCCATTAAGGTCACACCATTTTCTTCCCTTGTATATAGCTTTGTCAGCATAATTGATGTTAAGCCCATGCATGAAAAAATCGTCAGTAAAAATCATATCTATTGACACTTTTTTTTTTTTTTTTTTTTTTTGCGATGGTAGAAAAAATCGTCGACATAGCAAAAAAAATATTGTAGTTCGATACGACACTGACATGGCGACACGTCATTTTTTAAAAATTTAGGATGCGGACACGGAAAGAACATGCCATTTTTTAAAACTATATATCATTTTTAAACAAAAAAGAAATTCAATATTAATGAGTGTATCACTGTTATGCTTAAAAAATTAGTTTGATGTATTTCTCTCTCAAATATTATATTTTTTGTTCTATATGTGTTGATTTAGCATATGTAAGAAGTGTTTGATGCATGTATACCAAATGTTGGTCCTATTTTGACTTGTACAACTAGTGTCTAACACATCTATTGCACTAACAAGTGTCTGATATGTGTCAAACAAGTGTGAGAGTATCTAAATATCCGGCACATATTGGACACAGATAAATTAGCCAAATTAAATTGTTCGTGCTTCTTAGATCGTCTTTCTTGTTCAAGTCACGAACAATACCGTGGGAATTTCTATGCTTACTAGTTGTACAATTGTTAAACTCAATTAGTATGCTTGCCTTACTTTTTTTGTCAATACTATGGAGGAACCCAAGTTGTGGGTTGAATAATTTATGTTGGAGAGTTACTAATCGTCTCTATATTTTTCTAAGGCAACTTTTTATGGTTATTGTAATTGTCACAAATGAAGTCATAACACCTGTTTCATACATGACTTCCTGCAAAATATTTTTCTTTCCGAATCTGGATTTTATATGTGGAATAATTTTATTTCCTAATCCGAAAAATCTTAGCAGAAGTTTCTTTTATCGATATTTTCCTTATTTATGGTGGATCTTATTTTGAAAAAAGGAAAATATTTTCTAGAAATTCTTTCCTTATTTGGCCACAATTTTAAAAGAAGATATTTGGACCCTATTTAGGGTGGTTGCACTTGTTTATTGTGAGGAGTGTATTTGTTCTTGGTGGATATTTTGTTCAACAAAGTTTTCTTGATCTTCGCTCACTATTTTCCACAATGAAACGTCATTGTGTGAATCGTTCAAGAACGTGAAGATTAATCTATCTTAGTGGAGGCCTAAGGTTCAATTGAAGAGAAGCAATTATTGATCTTAGAAGGAGTCTAAGACTTCATTCATCGAAAGGATTCTCAAGCCTTAGGGAAAGTCTAAGGTGTTATTTATTGAGAAGGGAGTTCTCAAGATTTAGGGGGACCTAAGTTCTTATGTGAAGAGAGTTCACTGAGTTACGACGAAGATAATCAAGTGAAAAGGAATCTCACATACTGTAGGAAGCCGAAATGTTCAACACTAATATTATCATGCTTGGGGGAGCTTAAATATAATTGAGAGGGAGTCTTACATTTAGAGGGAGCCTAGGTGACTTGTGAGTTGGGCTCCATGTGTCTCATCCAACCACCAAAACTGATGATGGAAAGGAAATGTTGAAGCCAGAATCTCAATGATCTGAAGATGAAGATGAAACATCTTTAGAGAATTCTCAAGTATTGAATGCCATATTTAATGGTATTGATCATAACATATTAAGGCTGATTAATTCATGCATCTTTGCAAAGGAGGCATGGGATATTTTATCTATTGCCCAAGAAGAAACTTCAAAAGTTAAAATGTCAATTGCAATTGTTGACTTCAGAGTTTAATAATCTTAAAAATTCACGATGAAGAATCAATTGTCGAATTCAATGTTCGATTATTGGACATTGCAAATGAGTCGTTTGCTCTAGTTGACAAAATTTTAGAAGAAAGACTTGTTTAGAAAGTGCTTAGGTCCTTACCTAAGAAATTTGACCTGAAAATTACTGCCATCGAGGAAGTTCGAGACATCACAAAGTTGAAAGTAGATGAACTATTTGGCTTCTTACTCACTTTTAAGATGACTTTGGATGGAAAACCTTAGAATAAAAACAAGGGAATTGCTTTAGAATCCTCAGTTGAAGTTGAGTTTGATGATCCTGATAGTGAGTCTGAGGATTCCCTTGCTAAATCTATTTCATTGCTTTCAAAACAGTTCAATCATATTCTCAAACGATTCAGAAAAAGGACTGGCACTACAAAAAAAAAAAAAGAAAAAAAAAAAAAAGAAACAAGTCTAGTGGTTCTCATCCCCCAAAACAATTCAAAAATTTGAGTAGTAAGAAGGAAGCTAACAAGTCAGGTTCTGTAAATTTTCAAAAAGAAAAGTTTTTCAAATGCGGGAATGTGAAGGCTATGCACACTTTCAAGCTAAATGTCCTAATTTCTTGAAGAAACCACGTAAAAACTATGTTTTAACTCTGTCTGATGATGAGTCTAAAGACAATAGTGACTCAGAGGAAGATGTCAAAGCACTTGTTAGTAACATCTCATCTGACACCTCGTCATGTGAGATTTCTGAGTATGATGTCTATGTAGAAAATATTCATGACATTACCAACCATGGATTTAAGGATCTTTCTTATCAAGCTCTTTTTAACAAATGGCAAGATGATCAGAAATTTTTTTATGTGCAGAAAGAAAGAATTGAGACTTTGATGGTTGACAATCACAAACGTATGTTTACTATAGCAGATTTGAAGCGTGGACTTTCTCAAGTTAGAGTAGAGAATGACTCATTGTGCAAAAATGTCAGAATGTTGAACAATGGTATTGAGTCTCTAGAGAAAATTTTGACAAAAGGAAAGATAGCCGGTGGTAACTCTGGGCTTGGATTTTCTAAAGAATAAAATTAGTGTAATAAACAGTCTTAGTTAAAAAGAAAGAAAAAGATTGAGTTTGTTAGAGCTTAGAATCTAGATTCTTATGACTTTATAGGTACATTCTCCAACTATCCAACAAGGGAAGTTAACCGAATTTACAAACCAAAATGGATTTGTCACCATTATGGAAGATTAGGTTATAAACGACCATTTTTCTATCAACTGCTTTGTACTCTACACAGATCCACAAATTTTAAAAAGGCTCCTCACTTCCCTCGAAATAGCTTTCAAGGAGAATCGAAAGTAAAATAGATTTGGAAAGTGAAGAATGTTCATAGGTGCAATATTGTATTGACGTCCCTTAGATCTTCTGCCAAAGGAGATTGGTATTTTGATAGTGGGGATGGAGCACGAGACATACGCTATGGAATAAGGAAAATAGCATGCAAATATAGAAAAAAAAAATTAAATTAAAAGGGATATAATACAACCTTTGTAGCTCTCGAAACGCTTCTATCTCTGCTCGAATACGAATCGGACAACCACTAGAGCTGACCTATTATCCTCTGGACTCAAAACCGGGTTGTGAGACCCGATGGATGAAGAAACCGAGATAGAGAAAGAGATGAAAATAGGAGATGGATTGGTTTTGGGTTGGTTTTTTTCAGCCCAATTTTGAAACTTGTTTTGGAAAAATTGTCAAAAGTTTTTTATCCAATTTAAAAGCCCAAATTTATAGAAAAAAGTCATGCAAATTGCATGAAACAAATTCATAAAAACCCAACACCTCAAAATCCACTATCTAAGTGGGCTTGATGTCCCCACTATAAGCCAACACCTAGCCCACTATCTTGTTAGTGGAATTATCCAACAAAAGTTTGGATTTTTCCACTAACTTTAGTCAAAGGGCAAAATGGTCATTTTGTCAAAGTCAAATTTTGACCAAAAAGTCAACATTTTGACTTTTTTATTTTTTCTTGTTGACTAATTTTGACCTTCCGAGCATGAATCCGTATTCATTTTTTCGAAATTAAAATCACATTTAAATATCAGGCCGATCAAAGTTTGACTTTTCAAAGTCAAAAGTCAATTTTTTGACTTTTTACATCTTTGACCATTTCCATTATTTACGAGCTTCCGAATATGAACGTATTCAGATTCTTGATAATTAAATCACATTTAATCATTAAAGTTATATCTCTAAACTTAAAACCGACCACTATATCACATATATTTGCCGGTTTCTCTCTCTTCACCTAATTTTAACAATTCGAATCATTTTATCATACTGTTCTAAGTTTATTCCATATGAGCTAGTAGGGAAACCTAATGGACCTATAGATCATGGGCTCCAACGATCCGAGATTAGCTAGCTAAACTCTTTTAGACGAAGCTAATCAATATTCGTTAACTAACGGGTCATTCCACCATAGTCTCGTAGTTGCACTCCCCTCACTATAGATATATTTGTGTCCATATGATATAACCATGATTAGTAAGCTAATCCTTCATAGGTTGTTCGTAATATTGGTTAGGTCATAAAAATCGTTTTACCCCCAAGAATACATCTTGTTCCTTAAGTTCCATTGATTCTCTAATGAACAATTGGTTTAAGGTCCAACCTATAAACTGAACCCCTCTCGAGCCAAGGAGAGGGTGGGGCCACTTGTTCAACACCTGGATTCAGTACTAAAGGGAACAACCTATCTACTATCCTTATAACGGATAGGAGTGAATTCCGTTTTGCACTCTATGTTTCCCAGCTATCCACCTGATCTTACCCCTAAAATGGGAGGCTTATTGGCCAGCGATAATGAGCTGCCCTCACCTATGCAGATCTAAGGATAATTCCGAGTGAACAGGAGTTCATAGTTAGCTCAGGATTAAGATTAAGTTACCTAGGTCTTCAATTAACGAAATAGTCAGTTTTATACATAAAACGGCGTTTAGAACGTAAAAAGTGACTATTTCATGGTTCAGTCTTATGTAAACTCTTTACATAGGATGCCTCCACTTTCATGTCTCCACATAAACGGTTTAGGATCACATTGTTTGTACTAACTACAAAATGGGCCGTATCCGTAGTGTCCCTAGAATAAGGCGTCCAACCTTATTCATATCTATAAACCATTTTGGCTATAAATTTGAACTTGATCCACATTTATGTCACTACATAAAGTTCAAATTAAACTTAATAGCCTCCGATCCTTAGTTTATTGGATTCATGAATATAGAATTTAATTTTACTAAAGATTTTCAATAACAGTTTTATTCAACAAGAATATGATATTACAAACTACGAGTTTTAGGACATAAAATCTAAAAAGTGGGATCTCTAGACATATGATTGGTGAAAAGTGCTATTTGTCTAACCTCAAATCAGTTAGTATAGGAAAGGTTACTTTTGGAGATTGTGCTTCTGGTAAGATCGTTGGGAAAGGAAAATTTAATTACCCAGATCTTCCAACCTTGAATCATTTAATGTTGGTTGAAAGGCTCACTGCCAATCTAATTAGCATCAGTCAACTATGTGATCAAGGTCTGAACTTGAGTTTTACAAAAGACCAGTGTGTTGTCACAGACAATGTTAAAACTCTTGTTATAACATATACGCATTCATTTGATAACTGTTATCTATGAATCCTAACAATGCTTCTCAGGTTTTTTTATCTCTCTCGTCAAATGAAGCAAGCCTCTGGCATAAATTTCTAGGCAATGTGAGCATGAAGACTATTCAAAACGCTTTAAACAAACATGTTATATCTGGTCTTCCATCTTTACCTTCATCGACTGGAATTATTTTTGGTGATTTTCAATCAGGTAAACAATTGTAAAAATCATCCCTCTAGCAATATCATTGGTAATCTTGAAGAATGAGTGACTACTAGAAAGAAAGATAAAGTAAATTATCTGAAGATGTTCAGTAATATTTTCTTTTTCTCCCCTATTGAATTAAGAAATATCAAAGAAGCTCTTGAAGATGAATGTTGGGTTAATGTCATGCAAGAAGAGCTTGGGCAATTTATGAGAAATAATGTGTGAACTCTTGTCCTTCTGCCAAAGTTAGTTAATGTGATCGGCACAAAGTGGATATTCAAAAACAAGATTGATGAAAAAGACAATGTTACAAAAAATAAAGCCAAATTAGTTGCTTAAGGGTATACTCAAGTAGAAGGTGTGTATTTTGATGAAACCTTTACTCTAGTTGCTTGTCTAGAGGCTATCAGATTGTTGCCTGGAAGATCTTGCCTCCAAAAATTCAAACTATATCAAATTGATGTAAAGAATGCATTCCTAAGTGAATATCTGAATAAGGAAGTGTATGGTGAGCAGTCCAAAGAATTTGTAGATTTTTCTCATCCTGATTATGTGTATGAACTTAACAAGGCTTTGTATGGGCTCAAACAAGTGCCTAGAGCATGGTATGAACATTTGACTCAATGCCTTGTGAATAATGGTTACAGTAGAGAATGAGTTGATAAGATTTTGTTTGTAAAAAAATCTCAAGAGAGGTTTGTGATTGTCTAGATTTATGTTGACGGCATTGTCTTCAGACTTATAGATGGTTGAGCTCTTTGTAAAACAAATGCAGAAAGAATATGAGATGAGCATGGTAGGAAAACTGTCTTACTCATGCTAAAAGCAACTATGTCAAAAGACTCGGGTGGAACTCAAGTTGATGAGAGTCTACATAGAAGTATCATTAGAAGGTTGCTTTATTTTACAGCTAGCAAACCTGATATTGCATTTGCTATTGGTGTTTGTGTCAGATATCAATCCTATCCCAAGACCAATCACTTGCTTAATGCTAATGGCATGAGTGACAATGGTTTATTGTATATGTTTGATACTAGTAGCTCTATGGTTGGCCGTGATGTTGATTAGGCTGTGAGCTTTGAAGACAGGAAAAGTACATCTAGAGGTTGTTTCTATCATGGAAACAACCTGATTTCATGGTTTAGCAAGAAACAAAACTGTGTTTCTTTGTCGACAGTTGAAGCTGAATACATTGCTGCAGGGAATAGCTACACCCAGTTAATATGGATGAAACAAATGTTACAGAAGTATGATGTCTCACAAGTTTCATGATTCTTTATTGTGACAACATGAGTGTAATTGATATATCCAAAAATCCTAATCAGCACAATCGTACAAAACACATTAACATTATACATCACTTTATTCGTGACCTTGTGGAGAATAAATAGATCATGTTGGAGAATGTCAACACACAAATAAATCAAATAGCAAGACATTTTTACAAAGGCTTTAGATAAAGCTCGTTTTGAGGCTTTTAGAGAAGTGTCGGATCTATGTATTCTATAGGCAGAGCAATCAGTCCAATAGGCCAGTCTGAGATGTCACTTAGCTAATCAAGCTTGGAAGCCCAAACGATTAATTAATGTTAATTTTGGTTGGTGAAGACGTGAGGAATTTTAATTGTTGTTTAATTTCAAATTTTCTTTTGAATTTTAATTGTCTTCAGTTGAAGTGTTAAAGGTTTTTGTTCAAAATCATAGGTGCTCTTTGCCCTTAACCATTCCAAAATAGTTCTTTGCTTATGATTTCTGTGATTTCCCCTTAAATGGTTAGCACTAGATAAAGAATACACACTTTCAATAGCAAAACAGTGAGATATAAGGAAAAGGCTAAAAGAAGATGCATGTTGAAGAAGACATTCCTCCGACTACAACAAACAAATATGGAGTCTATGTGCATGGACTCCTTGCTGCTAAGAAAGATTTTGGAGTTCTTCCTCCTTCGAAAAAAAGAAAGAGATCCAGAGCTAGTCAGTTTGTTGAATCAAAAGGGAAAGAAAATGTGAGTACTTCATCTCTCACATTGACTAACCTTATTGGATTCAGAATTGAAATTTTTCTAAATAAATGAAGGTCCTCATCTAGTGTTTTATCTATCCTCATGCATAAGTTTATCACTTTACTTAGAAACCCTAGAGATTAAGTTATAAGAAGCTAGATTTCCTGAGGGTAGCACAATTGTTGATGATAATCTTACTTCTTTTGTAGGCAAACTTGAATATGTTTTACCTTAATCTAGTGTGCTTGTTGAAGAAAATGTTGGTAAAGAGAGTTAGTTTGTGTCTGATACGAATGTTTCACATGATTTTGTTGATAAAATGATTTATGAGATGTTTGTTATTGGGATTGGTGTCCTAAATCTCTTTTGTATTCTCGTAGTTTGTAAACATTATATAATAAAATTGTTATTAATAAAATAATTGTTATTTTATGAGCATTTACTCAATCTAGTAAACTAAGATGCTAGGTTATTTTATGTAATTTAAACATGTTTGTAGAGACATACAGGTAGATCATGTTTAAATGATAACCTAAATGGTCTATAGTAGATGGATAAGGTTGGGTATCTTATCCTGGTGACACTACGGATACAACCCACTTTGTAGATGTTACAATTGTTGTAAAGTGCTATAAATGATATGATCCTAATCATTCATGTAGAGACATGTAAGTGGAGGTATCTTATACAAAGAGTTTGTATACCACGGAATAATTAGTCTCATTATATAACGCCGTTAATAATAGAGACTTACATTTCACCAGGATGACCATAGGTGACATGACCTGACCGGATCGAGTTACGAACTCTTGCCTATTAAGGCGGTCCTTTAATTTGCATGAGTGAGAGTACCAGATCGCCGACTCAATATGCTTACCATTTTGGGGACTCTTCTGATTAGGGAGTTGGGAATATACTACACAAGACGGAATTCACTCATTCCCTAATAATGAGGTAAGTAGATAAATGCTCCCTTAAGGGCTGATTCTTAGGCTTAGACAATGTGGCACCATTCTCTCTCTTGGCTCAAGAGGGGTTTGGTCATATTTGGACTATGACTTATTGTTCATTAGAGAGATCGGTGGTACTTAAGAAGTTAGATGTAACTATAGGTCTAAAACGGTAATTTTGGCCTAGTTGTAGCAATTTGTGAAGGGTCATTGCGTTGTTGATTGGTTATATTCAATGGACATAGAAATATATATATAGTGCGAACAGTGCAGCTGTCAGTCTTTAGCAGAGTGACCGACAGTTACTGGATGTTGGGTAATTTAATTAAAGATTTAATTAATTAATCCAGTACCATTGGAGCTTCTATCTATAGGTCCATAAGGTCTTCTCTATAGCTCAACAATGATTATTGAGAATAATTTTTGGATTAATTTGAATTGTTCAAATTAACTGAGGGAATTAATTATATATGATATAGTTAATTAAATAAATTATATGTGATAAATATAATGTACTCAATACATTATAATATGAAGTTTATTTTGAGAGGAATTAAATATATTTGAATGTGATTCAACTACTAATTATATGGATGAGCATTTATACTTAATATCATGATTAATTGAGATAATATAAACTATAGGTTATATTGTATTTGATACAATATAAAAACTATAGATTATATATTATATTTGATATAATATATAGTTTAATATATATTGTATGATAAGTTTGTTATGGTATAATATATATATATATATATATATATATATATATTTATTAAATTTTGAATTTAATAAAAGGAAGAAGTTATAACTCCCTCCCCCTTTTTCTCTCAATTAAGACGTGTGATATTGTGGGGTTATGAGTCTTCGTCTTCCTCTTGCATTTGATGCAAAGATTTTTTTATGCTTTGGACCTCCTCACAAGAACACATACAGAGAAGAAAAAAAATGTTCTCCTTCTCCCCCTCTCATCTTCTCCTCTCTCTTCCCAAAATTTCAGCAAAACCCATCACTCCTGCTTATTCTCAGACCTTAAGAGAGAATACATAAGGTTCTCTTATAGAGGTGACCATTTGGGATCTCAGTTCTTGGATATCGAGATCCAGATGGAAGTGTTCGTGATCGATTTAAGGGATTACGTGAAGAATTTTGTCTTCAAGGGTAAGATATTCTTTTCCCTAATTCCTCGTCAATCAGCTTGCTGTAATTTTTTCTTTATAAGGCATAATTTTTTTTTGTTCTATAAAATTTTGATTATGTGAAAAATAAAACTGGGAACCATCCTGCTTTCGCTTGAAACTTCACGTTCCTTCACTTGCTTTTATGTCCACTTTGCCTATAATTAGTGCTTCTGAAAATCTTGTTGAGAATGTTGATCTTGTTGTTTCTCTCAAATCCGTGCAACTTAATGATGGAAGGTGTTAATGCTCCTCTTGAGACAAATACCATGATTGGTCAAGAAATTGTAAATGATGATGACCCTATGTCTATTGGAAATGTTGAGAAATTGAATGATGTTGTGATGTATGATGTTTGCCCTAGACCGAGTCAACGGAATACTAAAAATTCCCCTAGCTCTGCCATGCTTCTGATGAAGACATGGATATTAATACTCCTCTTGCTGAACTATAGTCGAAGAGAGCTGAGGATATTGGTGATGGTGTTGTTGCTGATGTTGGAAATAATGTCGATGTTTCACATAAGACATCTGAAATGATTATGAAAAATCTCATTCTAAGGAGGATTCTAACTAGGGTCTACGAAGTAGCTCTGACAATGACTACTTTGGTAATGTCCGTGTCACTCATGCAACAGCTAAAGGTAAGGGAAAATAAGCTAACAGATCTAATGATTCCTATATTCCCTTGGATGGAGTGTCTTTCCACACTGAAGAGAGTTCATGCGGCAAGGTGTTGATTTGTAAAAATACAAGTTATTATATCTCTTTCATTTAAGATAATAAGGAAAAGGCATGAAATTTAGATATTTTTACCAATAAATCTATACAAAAAGCAAATCATGCGATCACATACTTCTAACGCATAACATATTTAAATTCCATACTAATTTCGCTACTTCGATGCAGTATATCCCTCAGCAATCTGATGATCGCGTGATCACATGCCTATGACCCCCTTCAAAGAAAGAAGTTTCCTGAGAAGAAAAGAAAAGATGATCACATAAGCTGCAAGCGATGAGGCATGGCATGACATGGGCGGTGGGTGTCACATCACAAATTACGTTGGTGGCTAATAGGAAAATTTTTTTTAAGATTCAATGAACCACTGACACATTGTAGTCGGCATGGTAGGATATGGAATTTAATGCGCCCCATCAACGCAATCATGAGCTTGAGTAAATAAGTGCTCACAAACTCCGATAAATACCCATACAAATGCCATGCAGAAGGAGTTTTAGAATATACATCGTGACATCTATCGGGGATACATTGTGGGAGACGAGAAAAACACCCTGAGAAAAGATTCTGCTTGAAACCCTTATCAATCTTCCATAGAAACTCCTTGGTGAGAGCTTAGGACTCTAGGGAAAGAAGAAGATAATACTATTCGATTATCTAAGGAAGCAGTTGTAAAACAAGTCGAAGGAAGCAAGACATTACGAACCACGACTTCACTCTCTGACCCTTTCTCTATGTTTGTGTATTTGTATTGTATTTCTTGTATTGACAAATTTAGAATTGCAGTATGAATACATATTTATTATACATCTTGTCTACCTTTTTCAACAATATCATGCATAGCTAAATCGCTTCATGGGTTGAGAAGATTTTAGCTAACATGACTAAATAACTTGAGGAATCATGCAATCAACTTGTTATATGCATGCTTATATTTGTTGCTTGAATCAATTGAGAAATTGTTCTAAGTAAAGCTAATCTAAGTTTGAGAGAATTTAGATTAAGACCTTATTAAACGAGATAAAATGTTCCTTAGAATAAGTACATTCTCTGCATATTACAACTATCGCATGCATCTTAGAGATAAGATAATGTGGCAAAGAACACTGAAAAGTTCTGGTCATAACATTGAGTGTAAGCTTGATCGCATATTTCGTCTAGTTGCTTAGAAAATGTTAGTAAAAATTCTTCTCAACCGTTCTATAGCATAACTGTTATTCAACTCGCACTGCTTCATTTTAAACACAATCCCCATCACATATTTAGGTTTAAGTTTGCTTATTCGAACACTCCTTTGAACATTTTAAACTCGCGCTAAGATCGTATTTTTAGTTTCGTCGCATACTTACAAGCAATCCCTACATTCGACCCTGGACTCACCAGGAAGTTTGGTCAAATTTGCACTTAGGTTTGACTAAAGAAAACTAAGCGTTAAATCTTATAAGCATTATTATTTCATTGCATGTACAGAATGCATCAGAAGGAATCTGTTTATCTTCTCTGCTGATCTCACTAATAAATACCTCAAACTGAACGATTCCTGCTGATGTATCAAAATAGCGTTCGTTGGTGAAAAAGTTGACGTTTGAATTTACAGATGGGACGAGGATTTCTTGCCAGAGGATGGGGCAGTTGCCAACTGCCATACTAAGTATCAAATATGTTGTCTTACATAAGATTGGGATCTTCAACTAGTGTCCTTCCTCTTATAAATCAGGTCTTTCTTTTTCACTCGCCACTTTGTTATATCAGATTGGGAATGGAGTTCCATTCAATTATGGTAGTACTTAATCAAATCAAGCGCCACATTGGATCTCAAGCCTTGAAATTGCCTATCTACTATCCTCGATTAATTTGTGGAATTTTGATCGCTCAGAAATCACACTTGATTATAGCTGAAGAATCTGTTGGTCCTTCTCTTACTCTTATATCGATCAATCCCAAACTATTGCAAAAGTATCATGTCCCTGACCTTGTTGCTTCCTCTTCTGCATCCATTGTTGATGCCCTCAGTCAAGCTTTGATTGAATCTCCATTTGGCAGTCATGTTTCGCATCCCCTATCAAATGAAGAGACTTCTGGAGCACAAAGCGACTGTTGATGAAATGTTACAAATGATGCGTGTGACATTGGCTAAGTCTGGTTCGACATCTTCCTCTAATCGACATGACTATTTTTGTTCAGACAGAAATGGGGAGAAATGGTTACAGTATTTTGTTCTTCTTTTTAATGATGTTTTTGCTAAGGGTGTACATAAGTATGGTTGGGTCGGATTGGGTTACGGTAATTATTTCAACAAACTTGAAATTTTCAGTTTGTTAAATCCTCAACCCCGTCAGTTCTATATAAAGGGCCAACCTGGGTCGAGTTGGGTCGGGTTGGGTCATCAGATTGAACAATAGACAGACAAGAATGCTTATAAACCAGAATTATCAAAATGTGAACACTAATCTAATCAAATCATATGGCCAAAACTAAAATATAAACACAAAGATTTAAAATAAAATGAAAATAATTACTTGACCACCACGAATTTTAGCCGTGAACCTTCTGTTAGAAATATCCTAAAACTTGTAGTTTATAACTATTAAATATATTCTATTCACAATAAAGAAATTATTGAAATTTCTTTTAAGAAAGATGTTATTGGAAATGTTATTGAATTGCATTCATTAGTAAATCCAATAAATTAACCCATGGTTATAAAACGAATACTTAAACTTTATGTAAAGACATAAAAGATTGATCAAGTTTTAATATAGCCAAAAAGTTCTATAAGTATATATATGGATAAGGTTGGGTATATTATCCTGAGGACACTATGGTTTCGGTTTGCTTTGTATATTGATACAAATGATGTGATCCTAAAGACGTTCATGTAGAAACATGTGAATGAGGGCATCCTATGCAAAAGATGTTTGCATAAGATCAGACCACGAAATAGTCACTTTACTTTATAACGACCGTTTACTGTTAAAACAGACTATTTTAATTCAATGTCCTAAGGTAACTCGGTCTTAGTCCTGAGCTAACTATGAACTCTTGTTTATTTGTGATTATTCTTTAATCTTCGTAGGTGAGAGTGGTTCGACTATCTATCCAGTCTTACCCCTAAATAAGCCTATTTAGGGGTAAGACTGGATAGATAATTGGGAACATAGTCCTGCAAGATAGAATTCTCTCCTACCCGTTTAAAGGTTAGCAAATAGATTGTTCCCTTAAGAACTGACTCCTTGTCTTGAACAAAGGGGCCCCGCCCTCTCATGACTGAGAAGGATTCCGTTTATTGGTAGGACCATAAACCAATTGTTCATTAGAAGATCAGAGGAGACTTAAAGAGCAAATTTTTTATAGGGGTAAAATGATAATTTTGACCTAGCTATTAATACGAACAATCTGTGAAGGATTGACTTACTGATTATGGTTAAATCAATTGACAGAAACATATCTATAGTGAGGAGAGTGCAACTACTGAGCTATATTGGTATGTCTCGGTAGTTAACGTGACATAATGTATAAGTAAGCAACGGAAACAATCAGAATCAATAAGCACTCTAATTACATTGAATTTGAGTTCTAAAAGCATGCAAAAACATATTTTACAGAAGAAGATTTCAAAACCAACATACCTTTGAAGAATTCTTCCTATCTAAGCTGCTCTTTACAAAATTTCAACTCCAAACCTATAATGAACCACCAAAAGAT
The DNA here is from genome assembly GCF_027475165.1 of Benincasa hispida. Lineage (NCBI taxonomy): Eukaryota > Viridiplantae > Streptophyta > Magnoliopsida > Cucurbitales > Cucurbitaceae > Benincasa > Benincasa hispida. Next base: position 60,928,295 of record NC_143489.1, read on the forward strand.
CTTCTCTACTATTCTCAGCCTTGAATTTGAGGGGTGGAACTTAAGATTGAAGTGAAATATAAAGGGAATTTGTAAGGGTTTGAGAGAGAAAAGAAGTTTTTCTGCATAAAACCTATTTTAGCATTCCAATCCCTTCAAATCTAAGAAATTTTGAGTTTTTACCAAAACCTTTTATATAAGCACACACAAAACTCAAACTTCGACACTTCAATTTGAAGTGATAACTGGCCTAGGTGTTTTAATTTGGTATTGAAAAGTGTAATTCCATTAAAATTTCCAAAAAATGGAAATTTCCACTCAACCAAATTAAATTATCAATTTTCTTTTATTTAATTCAAAAAATAAATAAAAACCAAAATTCAATTTGAAAATTAAATATATATTTCATTTCAATTAATTTAAAAAATTTAATTAATTAAATCAATATTATAAACTCTTCAATTTCGTTTAATTTCGATAAATTAAACATTTAATTAATATAATTATTCAAACCCTACGTGCAATTTGAACACTTCAAATTGAAAACCCTAAATTCAATTTGAACACTTCAAATTGAAATCATTTCAAATTTACTCAATTTATAATACAAGGTGTTCATGTTTTACAAGCTAGTAGAGGGATCTTATGGACCTACAGATTATGAGCTCCAACGATTTGAGATTAATTGGCTAAAACTCTTTAGACGAAATTAATCAATATTCGTTAACTACCGAATCACATCACTATAGCTCGATAGTTGCACTCTCCTCACTATACATATATTTGTGTCCACTTGATTTAACAATAATAAATCGATCCTTCACAGGTTGTTCGTAATAACAGTTGGGTCAAATGTTGTTTTACCCCTGAAATTACGTCTTGCTCCTTAAGTTTCACTGATCCTCTAATGAACAATTGGTTTGTGATCCAATCACTAAACTAACTCCCTCTCAGCCCAATGAGCGGATAGGGCCCCTTGTTCAAGACTTGGATTCAGAACTTAAGAGAACAACCTTCCTCCTATCCCTTAATCGAATAGGCGTGAATTCCATCTTGCACCCTATGTCCCCAGCTATCTACCTGGTCTTACCACTGAAATGGGAGGTTTATTGAGTCGGCGCTGTTAAGCCAACCCTCACCTATGAAAATCTAAGGATAATCCCGAATAAATAGGAGTTCATAGTTAGCTCAGGATTAAGTTCAAGTTACTTAGGTCATCTAAGCGAAATAGTCAATCTTAAACAGTAAACAACGTTATAAAGTAAGAGTGACTTATTTCTTGGTCCGATCTTACGTAAACTTATTGTATAGGATGCCCCTACTCCTCATGTCAATACATGAACTAATCAGGATCACTTCGTTTGTAGCACCTTACAACAAATTGTAACAACTACAGAGTAGATCGTATCCAATAGTGTTACCAAAATAAGGCACCCAACCTTATTCGTATACTATAGACCATTTCGTCTATTTACTCGAACTTGATCCATTTTTATGTCTATACATTGATAAAGTAAAACAATGGAAGAAACTAGAATAAAAAAGCACTATAATTACATTTAATTTGAGTTCTAAAAGCATGCAAAAAATAGTTTTCTGCTAAAGTAGGTTTCAATAATATAATTACCTTTGATGCTTGCTTCTTTCTATGAATTTGAACTCCAAAACATCAGTAGACCATCAAAAAGAGCTTCTCTACTATTCTTTAACTTGGATTTGAGAAGTGGAAATCAAAATTGGAGCCAATTATGTGAAGCTTTGGAGAGGGTTTGAGAGATGGGGAGAGGGTTTCAGCTTTTTCCAACAGCATCAATGAATCAAAGCTGAAATTCAGTTGATTTATCAACTTTATTTATGCAAACACTTACTTATTTGCTAATTGACCCTTCCATTAGCACTAAACAAGTGGGAAATGTGACTAAATTGGGTGAAACCACTCCAAATAAAAAAAAATTAAAAAAACTTGAAAAATTCCACTCAAAGTGGAATTTCCATTTTTTTTCCATTTTTTCAATTTTATAATTTCCATTTAATTTTCAGTAAAATTAAATATATATATTGTAAATTCAAATATGAATTTTGAATTTTAAACTTTAATAAATGAAATAATGTTTTATTTATTTAAATAATTAATTAAGCTAATTTAATTAATTAATTAATTAATAATTTAATATCAAATATTAAATCAATCAATCATCTAATTAGACATGAATCCTATTCATGTAATTTTAATATTCAAATAAACATTTAAATGTTTAAACTCCCAATTTTGTTCAATTTTTACAAAATTAAACGTTTTAATTGCATCAAATACAATTAATTAAAATCCTAATTGAATTTGAACACTTCATATTCAAAATCCTAATTTCGAATTTGAATATTTGAATACGCTCAACTCACTAATCCAAGATACAATTTTACGAGCTAGTAGAGGGACCTTATGGATCTACAGATCATGAGCTCCAATGATTTGAGATTAATTGGCTAATCCCTTTTAGACCAAATTAATCAATATTCGTGAACTACCAGACACGCCACTATAGCTCAACAGTTGCATTCTCCTCACTATAGATATATTTCTATCCATTTTAACCATAATCAGTAAGTCAATCATTCATCGGTTGTTCATATTTTCAGCTTGGTCAAAATTACCGTTTTACCCCTATAAATACATCTTGCTCCTTAAGCTCCAACTGATCCTCTATTGAACAATTTAGTTTATAGTCTAACTTATAAACCATGTCCCTTTCGATCATGAGAGGGAAGGGCCCCATTGTTCAAGACCAAGAATCAACGCTTAAGAGAACAACGTATCTTCTAACCCTAAGTCGAGTAGGAGTGAGTTCCATCTTATAGAACTATGTCCCCAGCTATCTGACTAGTCTTATCCTCAAAATGGGAGGCTTATTGAGCAGTGCTGATGAACTACTATCACCTATGTAGATCAAAGGATAATCCTGAATAGACAGGAGTTCATAGTTAGTTTAGGATTAAGATCGAGTTATCCTAAGTCATTGAATTTGAAATAGTCAGTTTTAATAATAAATGTTTGTTATAAAGAAAAATTACTATTTTGAGGTCTGGTCTTATGCAAACTCATTGCATAGCATATAACAAGGTGTTAACAATATTTATGAACTACGAGTTTAGGACATTCTCAACACATATAAAGTTCGAGTATTCATGTAATAGTCATAGATCTTAGTTTATTGGATTTAGTCTTTATAAATACAATTTACATATTTACCAACAACTTTATTGAATAAACCTCAAATAACATCTTTATTGATAATAGAATATGTTTAGCTTTACAAACTATGAGTTTTAGGACATTCAACCCAACAAACTTCTATTTGAACTAAAACTCCAGTGGATAAATATATACAAATATATACAAATATATACAATGTTGAGTTCAAAGAGAGAATAAATACAATAAATACAATAAACTAGGGCATCAGATACCCATTATTTCTCCCAAATTCCCTAATTCTAAGTATCTCGTAGTCCTAGTCCTATTAGATGATCCTCAAACACTTTAACCGAGAGAGCCTTTGTAAAAAAATCAACCAAGTTGTCTTGTGAGGATATCTGCGTGACGATCACGTCTCCTCTATGTACAATATTCCTGATCAGATGGTACTTTCGCTCGATGTGCTTTCCACGTTTATGGCTCCTAGGTTCCTCTGAGTTTGCAACCGCTCCACTGTTATCACAATATAGAGTGATCGACAGGTACATATTTGGAACTACTTCCAAATCAGTCAGGAACCTTTTGAGCCATACTGCTTCTTTTGCTACTTCACTTGTAGCTACATACTCTAAAGTTGATTTCCTTGAATACTTTGCTTGATACTTCTCCACACTACTGCTCCTCCATTTAGAGTGAATACTGACCCTAAAGTTGATTTCTTTCAATCAATATTGGTCTAGAAGTCAGAATTAGTGTATCCTGTAAGGATCATATCCTTAATTCCATACACAAGCACATAAACCCTCAGTCTCTGAAGATACTTGAGGATATTTTTAACGGCAATCCAATGATCATATCCTGGATTGAACCAAAATCTGCTGACAGTTCCAACTGCATAGCACATGTCAGAACGTGTAAATAGCATGGCATACATTAAACTTCCTTCTATTGATGCATATGGAATTCATTTCATAACCTCAACCTCTTAAGGTTTCTTAGAACTTTGTTCCATAGACAAATGAATTCCATATCTAAAAGGTAACATTCCTTTCTTGGAATTTTGCATTTCATATCTAGACAACACCTTGTCTATATAAGATGTTTGAGATAATACTAAAGTTCTATTCTTGCGGTTCCAAACTATTTGGATCCCAAGAACATACTAAGCTTCTCCTAAATCTTTCATTTAGAATTGCGTAGCAAGCCATCTCTTGACGTCAACCAGAAATTCTACCTCATTTCCTATGAGTAGAATACCATCAATATACAAATCAGAAAAGTGACAATTTTATTAAAAATTTTCTTGTAAAAACATGGTTCGTCAACATTTTGTTCAAAGCCATAAGATCGTAGTGTCAAATCTCATATTCCATGATCTCGACGCTTGTTTCAACTCATAAATGGATCTATCAAGCTTGTAAACTTTTTGCTCTTGGCCCTATTCTATAAACCCTTCTGGTTGAGACATAGATACTCTCTCAAAGATAGCCATTTAGAAAGGCTATCTTGACATCCATTTGTCAGATTTCATAATCATAAAATGCAGCTATGCACAAAAGTATTCTAATAGACTTTATCATGGCAACGGGAGAAAAAGTTTTTTCATAGTCTACCCCCTATCTTTGGGTAAACCTTTTTGCCACAAGCCTAGCCTTGTAGGTCTATACCTTACCAGCTTGGTCTCGTTTTCTCGTGTAGATCCACTTGCAACCAATGAATTTACCCCTTCTGGTTGATCTACAATATCCCATATTGAATTAAAGTACATTGACTTCATTTCAAGGTCCATGCCTTTAATCCATTGGTTCTTATCCACATCTTCCATTGCTTGCTTAAAAGTCAATGGATCCTCTAAGCCATCATCTGGTATGATGACTTGAGTTTCAGTTAAACCCATGTACCGATCAAGCTGTTGCACAACCCTCCCACTACGTCGAGGCACTCTCAACTCTTGAGAAGGATGTGAAGTACCAGTTTCATCAACAACTCCTGTTGATAGACCTGCTCGATCAACAACTCTTGCTGATGCATTTGTCATTTCTCTAGTCATTTCATCTATTACTAGTCTACTGCGAGGTTGATGATTTTTAATGTGGTCTTCCTCTAGGAAAGTTGCATTTGTCGATACAAATACCTTATCTTCCTGAGGATTATAAAAGAAATCACTTTTTGTCTCTTTAGAATAACCTACAAATAGGCATACTTTTGAACGACAATCCAACTTCTTAGGATTTTGCACCAACACATGTGTTGGGCATCCCCAGATCCTGAAGTGACGTAAACTACCTTTACGTCCTCTCTATAACTCGTAAGGTGTTTCTAAAATACTTTTAGAGAGAACCATGTCCAATATATACACCGCAGTCTCAACTATGTGTCCCCAAAAATAACTTGGCAACTAGGCATAACTCATCATAGAACGAACCATGTCTAACATGGTCATATTTCTCCTTTCTACTACACCATTTTGTTGAGGTGTGCTAGGTGTTGTGAGTTGCGGCTGAATTCCATGTTCTATGTGAAGGGAAACTCAACTTGAGGAGACCCTTGAGCGAAAGAGGATTATCTAAATTCCATTTTTGATTGAATTATAAATTTACAATACAACAAAAAGATTATGCAATCAAAGTAAATTACAACATGCTTTTCAAATAAAATACATAGTTCAAGGGATATTATCTTTGAAGAACACTTCTTTTTGTATCCCTCAACGGTCACAAACTCCTCGATCAAACAACAACAAAAACTTGAAGACCTTCTTCAAATGAATCACGAACCAAATGGGAAGAGAACACTACCACTCGGATTCCTTGGTATGCTCGGGGTGAGAACTCTAAAGTAGTGGGCTCTGACTATTTTGGTTAAGAGGATATTTGTGAGTTTGGAGGAGGAAGACGATCGAAAAAGAAGCACTATTGTATAGCAACCTTCTCGATCGTTTAGGCTATCGCATAGACAAAGACACCTATCGTATAGGCTCTAAGATTTCGTGTAGACTATCGCATAAGCTCTCCTTTTGCGATCATGTTGTTCTCTTTGGTATGCTTGTTTTCTTGGCAATCTTAGAAGAAAAGAAAAACAATTTTTCCTTTTATTTAAATTGCCATAAAATTGCAAAACCACCCACTAAGGTAGTTTTGTAAGGAAAAAAAAAATTATTATTCAAAATAATAAATAATATAAATAAATATGATAACTAACTTATCATATTATATTTATAACTTATAGCTTTAATATTGTATCACATACAATATAAACTATAGTTATTTTTCTCTGCCATTTAATATAAATCATATTTATATTAAATTAACAACTATTTGAATCTCATTCAAATATTCAATACTCCAATTAATGTATCGAATACATTATATCAATTATATATGATATAATTTAATTAATTTAATTATATCATATATAATTAAATTTTCTCTTATTAATTTGAACAATTCAAATTAACCCAAAAACTGATTCTCAACACAATTCTTTTGAGCTACCAAGGGGACCTTATGGACCTGTAGCTTGAACCTCCAATGGTACGTGAATAATTAATTAAACTCTTTAATTACATTATATACCATTTGTTAACTATCGGGCACCCCACTAAAGATCGACAGTTGCACTCTTCGCACTACAGATATATTTCGGTGTCCATTGGATATAAAAAATCAATCGTGCGATGACCCTTCACAAATTGCTCGTAAGTACAGCTGGGCCAAATTACTGTTTTGCCCCTGTAGTTACATCTAACTCCTTCAGTACCACTGATTCCTCTAATGAACAATAAATCATAGTCCCACTATGACTAAGTCCTCTCGAGCCAGGAGAGGATGTGGCCACTATTTTTAAGACCCGGAATCAGCTCTTAAGGGAGCAATTTATCTACTTACCCCTGCATCAGGGAAGGAGTGAATTTCGTCTTATGTAGCTGAGTTCTTAGCTCCCAAACCAGACGAATCCCCAAAATGGTAAGCTTGTTGAGTTGACAATCTGGCCACTCACACCCATACAAATCAAAGGACCGCCTTCATGAGCAGGAGTTCACAACTCACTCAGGATTCAGATCATGTCACCTATGGTCATCCTAATGAAATGTAAGTCTCTATTTTCAACAGTATTATATAAAGAGACTAATCATTTCGTGATCTGGTCTTATACAAACTCTTTGTATATGATACCTCCACTCGTATGTCTCCACATGAATGATCAGGATCAGATCATTTGTAGTACTTTACAACATTTTTAACACCTACAAAGAGGGTTGTATCCGTAGTGTCATCAGGATAAGGTACCCAACCTTATCCATCTACTACAGACCGTTAAGTTATTATTTAAACAAGATCCATTTAAGTGTCTCTACATACTTGTTTAAATTTACATAAAATAATCTTGGATCTTAGTTTATTAGATTGAGTATATGCTTATAAAATAACAATTATTTTATTAATAACAATATGTTTATAAAGAGTTTACAAACTACGAGATTACAAGGAGATTTAGGACACCAATCCCAACACTATGAAATAGTCCTAGAATTTTAAGTCTATGTACTCACCCTTTCAATCATATCAAAGTGTTTTAAACCTTTTACCTAATTGATTCTCAACCTCAACCTTATATTCCTTGAATTTTTCAAGTGTTTCAGACTTCTGATGTATTAGGTAAATATGGCCATACCTTGAATAATCATCAGTGAAGTTGATGAAATATTCATACACTCCTTTAGCTTTAACATTCATCGGACCACAAAGGTCTGAATATACCAGCTCCAAGGGTTCTTTGGCTCTAAGACCTATTTCAGAAAAATATATTTTAGTCATTTTACCCTCAAGACAAGATTCACATGGAGGTAATGAATTGTCTTCTAACTTATTTAGAAGATCGTTCTTCACCAATCTCTCATTCCTATTGAGATTGATGAAACCAAGTCTCAAGTGCCAAATATAGGCATTTGGAGAAATTTTTCTTTTCTTATTTTGAGTCTCAACTGTTTTAAACATCTTTATGTTCAAAATAGCTTTTACCTCAGTCGGTTTTAATATGTACAAGTTATTTTCTAGTTTTGCCTAACAAATTTTTTATATCTTTCGAAGTAATGAACACTTCATTATTTTCAAAAGAAACTTTGTAATTTTGTTCCAGTAAACATGAGACAGATAATAAATTCCTTTCCATAGAAGGAATGTAATAAATATTTTCAAGTGAAATGTATCTATCTTCTATAAATAACTTCATATCTCCCACTGCTTTAGTTGAAACAACCTCCCCGTCCCTACCATAAAGGTTGCTTCGCCTTCTATAAATTGTCTTCAGGAACATGTTTCCTGAGAGAAAATACAGATATGATTAGCGACATCTGAATCTATTATCCAAGTCTTTTTATCGTTTTCCACTCAGCATGTTTTGATGACAAGTAAATCGTATTTACTATGTTGTTTGATTTTCACATTCTCATTTGTGTAGTGCAAAACTTTAGATGAGTTGGGAGATAGAGGACATTCCTCTGTTAAAACTTGTATTGAATAAACATTTGCTAGTAACTTGCATGTTGAATTGTTATTACCGTTAACAAAAACAGAAGTGAGTATTTTAGAAGAATTCGACATGCTGAAAATTTAAACAAATTTGTATTAGTAAATTGCAACTAAATCCAAATCAAGTTTTGGAAAAAAGTAATAGTGTATCCATAATCATTATTTATTTGCAACGATACTGTAGTGAGTTAAAATAAGTGCTACTAAGGGGCAGTCAAATACTCCTTCACTAAAGCAAGACATTCTTGACTAAATACTGTCTCCAGAATATCTCTTATTCCTATAGTCATTTAGTTACCGTTTTCGGTCAGAAATTACTAACACTTAGCAATTCTATAAGTGTAACCCTCCATTTTCAGACTTCAGAGATTAGCCCCAACGATGCTACCGAATTGGAGAGTCAAGGTTGGGAATGGTCCTAAGAAATCCTATCCATTTCTGGAGCTTGGGTTGTTCCGAGTCATATGTTATAATCTTCCGTGGGGATAGTCAACGTTAAACGACTAGCTATGGCTGCCTAAAGCTAACCAGCAGACGAAACATAGAAATCTCACAATCCAAGCTGACGGAAGAGACCATAGGACACGATGACACATATCCTTCACCCACTTAATATGAACTACTTCCCCATTCACCTTGATCTTGAGCCATAAAAAACACTTTCCGAATCGAGGTCACTCCCAAGGTGACATGAAGTGTCACATGAACCTCACGATGTGAACTTTCTAGGGACATGAGAGTTAAAATCAATATATCACATATTTGATTTTACAATGAACAACTTCCCTGTATTCATCTTGATATTGACTCATGAAAAAACTTTCCGAATGGAGGTCACTCCTAGGGTGACACGAAGTGTCACATGAATCTCACAGTGTGAATTCTTTAGGGGCGTGAGAATTAAAATCAAAACATTGTATAATTTTACTGTAAACAACTTCCCATATTCACCTTAATCTTGATTCATGCAAACACTTTTTGAATGGAGGTCATTCCTAAGGTGACACGAAGCGAAGCATGAATCTTGATGTGAACTCTTAGGGATGAAAGAGCTAAAAGCAACATATAGTATATGTTATTAATCTCCCACTAAAACGTTCTAACAACATATCATATATGTTATTAAATTCCCACTGAAGTTTTCTAACTACATATCATATATATTATTAAACTCCCACTGAAGTGTTCTGACAATTATATGGGTATATTTATACTCAGGTTTATTTCGGCTAATTAAACAACCCTAAGTCTATGTAGTTTATCCAAGTATAACGCATATAAATGGATTTTAACCTCAATGTCTAGGTGATAAATTGGTTTATTACCTCACACCGCTCATGTACACTTACAAAACCAGTTAACAATGCTCAATTATTCGGCTATAATCCCAAGATAGGAGGTGTTTCATAGACCGTCTACTTAAAAAAACTCCAGCCTTAGACAGGATTATATAACGGTTGAGTTTATAATCGTGTTTTAACCTACATGAGCATGTAGCTTATCTTTGTTATGGATTTTAATGTCTAATTCAATTTTATAACAATTTATAAAAACATGTTTTGCATCCATAACATTTAACAAAGGCCTTGAACATTTAATATAACTCTTATATTAAACAAAAGAAACTCTAAACATGCATACTATATATTATAACTCTTTATAACATATATCCAATGCATGTAACATATTTCTTATGGTGGGATTTTAAATCTACATGGCATACAATATGCATATACATGTTTTAATTTAAATATAACATAGACCACATGCATAAAAATTTAAATTACACTGATATGGTTCAATTTTGGCATCCTAACTAAAATATTACAAAATAGGTATAAAAACATCTTCAATTCTGATTTGGACCGCACGAACAAAACTTGAATCGGACCCAAACCGCTCCAATTGGACTTCCAGATCTTCAAAATATGTTGAACCAGACCAAATCGGGTTGAACCATACCAGAAGAAGCCAGACCGGTCAAACCGATCATCTCCTGTGTAAAACGGCTCATGGACGCATGATGTTCTTGGCTGGGATGAATAGCATCGTGGTGCTGCATCCCAGCATTGCAACGTTGTTCATCATTATGCCCGAAGCATTGCAACACTTGATGAATAGCATCACAATGCTAACGAGCAAAAGCTTCAGTCCAGAAATCTATAGGTCGACCATACTTGCTTCTCACTTCGATTGCAACCTAATTTCAATTGTATTGACTCCAAATAAATTACAGACTCTAGAGCACAAATATAAGCTCATCAAACAAGAGCAAAGTACAAATTAAGCTGATTAAAACACGATATTAGTCCCCAAACATGCAATCATAGACATTCACCCACCAAACTCAAATTAACTTTAATTGAGTACTTCAATCACACTCTGATACTAATTGATAGAATGTATAAGAAAGCAACGGAAGCAATCAGAATCAATAAGCACTCTAATTATATTTAATTTGAGTTCTAAAAGCATGCAAAAACATATTTTACAGAAGAGTGTTTCAAAACCAACATACCTTTGAAGAATTCCTCGTATCCAAGCTGCTCTTCACGAAATTTAAGCTTCAAACCTACAGTGAACCACTAAGAGATATTTTCTACTATTCTCAGCCTTGAATTTGAGTGGTGGAACTCAAGATTAAAGTGAATTCTGAAGGGAATTTGTAAGGGTTTGAAGAGAAAATGATTTTTTCTGCAAAAAACTTTTTTCATCATTCCAATCCCTTCAAATATGAGAAATTTTGAGTTTTTATCAAAATCTTTCATGCAAGCACACACAAAACTCAAACTTTGACACTTCAATTTGAAGTGATAAGTGGCGTAGGTGTTTTAATTTGGTATTGAAAAGTGTAAATTCCATCAAAATTTCCAAGAAATGGAAATATCCACTAAACCAAATTAAATTATCAATTTTATTTTATTTAATTCAAAAATAAATAAATAAATAAATTCAATTTCCAAATTGGCTAAAACTCTTTAGACTGAATTAATCAATATTCGTTAACTACCGAATCACACCACTATAGCTCGATAGTTGCACTCTTCTCACTGTAGATATATTTTTGTCCACTCTATTTAATCATAATTAGTAAATCGACCTTTCACAGGTTGTTCCTAATAACAGCTGGGTCAAATGTTGTTTTACCCCTGAAATTACGTCTTGCTCCTTAAGTTCCACTGGTCCTCTAATGAACAATTGGTTTGTGATCCAATCACTAAACCGACACCCCTCGGGCCAATGAACAAGTGGGGTCCCTTGTTCAAGACCTGGATTCAGCACTTAAGAGAATGACCTTCCTCCTATCCTTTAATCGAGTACGCGTGAATTTCATCTTATACCCTATGTCTCCAGCTATCTACCCGATCTTACCCCTGAAATGGGAGGTTTATTGAGCCGGTGCTGTTGATTCAACCCTCACCTATGCAAATCTAAGGATAATCATGAATAAACAAAAGTTCATAGTTAGCTCAGGATTAAGTTCGAGTTACTTAGGTCATCTAAGCGAAATAGTCAGTCTTAAAACAGTAAACAACGTTATAAATTAAGAGTAACTTATTTCTTGGTTCGATCTTACGTAAACTTATTGCATAGGACGCCCCTACTGCTAATGTCAATACATGAACGAATTAGGATCACTTCATTTATAGAACCTTACAACAAATTATAATAACGACAAAGTGGGTTGCATCCAATGGTGTCACCAGAATAAAGAACCCAACCTTATTCGTATACTATAGACCATTTTGGCTATTTACTCAAACTTGATCCATTTTTATGTCACATGAAGTGCAAGTATTCATGTAGTAGCCATAGATCTTAGTTTATTGGATTTTGTCTTTATAAGTGCAATTTACATATTCAACAACAACTTTATTGAATAAACATCAACTAACATCTTTATTGATAATAGAATATGTTTAACTTTACAAATTTTGAGTTTTAGGACATTCAACCCAACATAATGATTATCGATTAATTTGTAAAGAGTTTAGTCAATTAATCTCAAATCGTTAGAGCTCATGATCTGTAGGTCCATTAGATCCCTCTACTAGCTCGTAAAATGATTAAACCTTAGAATAGTGTATTGAGGGGATTTGAAATGTTCAAATTTGGTTTAGGGTTTGGATTATTATATTTGATATAATCAAACATTTAACTAGTGAATTAAACGGAATTGGAGAGATGGAATTGTATAAATTTGATTTAAATATCAAGTACATGAATAGTGATTCATGTATGAATTAGGTGTTTTATTAATTTAATATTAAATTATTTATTAAATTACTTATTTACAATTATTTATTTTAAATAAATAAAATTAACTATTTAAATAATTATTTATTTACAATAAATTATTTTAAATATATTAGAAATTGAAATTTTAAATTCATTTTTAAAAGTTTTATTTTAATTTTGATTTTATGAAAATTGAAATTAATATAAAAAGAAAATTTATTTTAAAATTGGAAACTGGAAAAATCCAACTTTTCCAATTTATCCTAGACCTAATCCACTTAATTGAATGGAAGATTGAGTGTCAATCTCTACTATTCACTTATTTTGCATGTTAATGTTGAATAAATAGGGATTTATTTGACTGAAAAACCATGCAATCAGAATTCAAAAGAAAAATTTCTTGTTCTCTCTCTTCACTTCAAACCCCAAATTCATACCTAATTCTCTCTCAATTCGAGTTTCACCACTCAATCTAAGGCCTGAGATTAGTAGAAAATACACTTATGGTGGTTTACTATAGAAATTGAAGAAGAAACTCGTGGTGAATTTAGTCAATTTGGGAGAATCATCAAAGGTATTCACTTGAAACCCTAATATACTAAAACCATGAATATGCATGCTAATTAGCTAAAATTGATGTAGTTAGAATGCTTAGGTCCTTAATTGCTTCCGTTTGTTGAATGTTGTAGAAAATGTATTATTTTTTCTCATATTACAAGAATACAATGTCCCTAATTTAAATAGAGTACAAACTTAATGAAATAAGGAAAATATTGACAGAAAAAGAAAGAATCTAACACAATAATTACAACAAATAAGATCAATAAAATAAAATATTTGCATAAATCAACACTCCCCCTCAGGCTGGTTTAAAGATGTCTTCCATTGTCAGCTTGCTAATCAATTTGTCAAATTGTAATCTAGAAAGGCCCTTCGTTAATACATCAGCAATTTGCTCAGTTGTAGGGAGATAGGTAGTACATATCACTGTAGTATCAATCTTCTCCTTTATAAAATGTTTGTCAATCTCTATATGTTTTGTTCTATCATGTAAGACTGGGTTGTGTGCTATAGAGATAGTAGCCTTATTGTCACAATAAACCCGTATGGGCGATACCTGGATAAATTTCAATTCTTCCAACAATCTTTTTATCCATATACCCTCACAAATGTCATGTGCTAAAGCCCTGAATCTGCTTCAACACTACTCCTGGTTACCATACTTTTTTTTTTTTTGCTTCACCACCTCTAACAAAGGAACAATACCCAGAAGTTGATCTCCTGTCTGTGATACTACCTGCTCAATCAGCATGAGTGTAAATTTCCACTTGTAAATGACCATTCTTCTTAAATAGTATCCCTTTTTCTGGAGTCTCTTTCAAATATCTTAGAATTCTATAAACAGCTTCAAAGTGGTTTGGCCCTGGGGCATGCATGAACTAGCTCACCATACTGACAGCAAAAGCAATATCTGAACGAGTATGGGATAGATAAATAAGTCTTACCACGAATCTCTGGTATTTCTTCTAGTCTTTTATCTTTGTATCCTTTGCGGCTTGCAATTTTAAGTTTGGCTCAATTGGAATTTCTGTTGTATGACAACCAAGTAAACTCATCTCTTTGAGTAAATCAGCGACATATTTTCTTTGATTAACAAAGATTCCTTGTTTTGATCTACCAAATTCCATCCCTAGGAAGTATTTCAAGGTTCCCAGGTCTTTAATTTGGAATTCATTAGCTAGCTTGCCCTTTAAATTGTTTATCTCAGCTTCATCATTACCTGTAAGAATGATATAATCAATATAAACTATTAAACAACTATTTTATCATGACTAGTATGTCTAAAGAAAATGGTATGATCTGCTTGACTCTAAAGAAAACCACAACCTATCGCTACTTTCTCAAAACGTCAAACCATGCTCTAGGAGATTACTTAAGACCATAGAGAGATTTCTTTAACTTAAAAACTTTGTCAGTTCCAAGGGTGGCTTCAAACCCTGGTGGTAAGTTCATAAATACCTCCTCTTCAAGCTCACCATTAAGGAAGGCGTTTTTTACATCAAGCTAATAAAAATGCCACTCACAATTAACTACAATAGATAACAATACTCTAATGGAATTGATTTTTGTAACAGGGGCAAATGTTTCGTGATAATCAATCCCACAAGTTTGTGTAAAGCCTTTAGCAACCAACCTTGCTTTGTATCTTTCAATGTTCCCATCATCTTTGCACTTTATAATAAACACCCATTTACATCCTACTGTTCTCTTATTTTTTGGAAGCTCAACAACTTCCCACGTGCCATTTTCTTTTAGAGCACCCATCTCTTCCATAACTACTAAGTTCCAATTCGGATCATTCAAGGCTTTCTGTATATTCCATAGCACAAATAGATTTCTTTTCCTAGATGTGAAAACTCTATAATCATCAAACAATCTATGGTAAGAGAGGTAGTTTGCAATAAGGTATTTGGTGCATTGACGAATACCTTTTCTATAGGCTATCAGAATGTCAAGATCAGAGATATCAGATAAAGAATTAGAAGGATATGGAGAACTAGAAGAAAGAGGACTCGAATGTCTAATACCTGGATCTTCAGGATCACTCATCGGAGTATTTGATTGGTACTGTGATAAGTTAACTATTTGATCTCAATCTCTTTCAGTTGAGTTTTTTCTAGTATAAACCTGAAGTTCAGGATTTCAATTTATTGTTTCTCCCCCTGAAAAAGAACTTTCCACACTTGGCTATCAAAGGACTAGAATTCATAATTCCAGGACACTAATGTTTTGGAGAGATGAAGTTTCCCAAAAATTATCTTTAAGGTTAGATGTCTCCCCCTGAAGAGAATTTGAGCTAAAAAAAGATTGATTTTCAAAAAAAGACACATCCAAACTCTCAAAATACTTATTGGTTAAAGGATCAAAACATTTGTAAGCCTTCTTATGAGGGACATAACCTACAAAAATACATTTAGTAGAACAAGGGTCAAGTTTAGTTCGAGAGAGGGTATGAGTATGGACATAAGCAATACACCAAAAAATTTAATTGATAAATTAGAGGACAATCGGTTATTAGGAAAAAACTCATTAAAGTAATTTATAGGAGTTTTAAAACTCAAAACCTTAGACGGCATTCTATTAATCAGATATGCAGCCGTAAGAAGAGCATCGCCCTTCAAATATGTTGGAACATTCATAGAAAACATAAGGGCACAAGCAACTTCAAGTGTCTATTTTTTCACTCCGCAATACCATTCTGCTGAGGCATGTCACGACATCTAGCTTGATGAAGAATAGCCTTATCTTGTAAAAAATCGGTTAATTATTCTTTGAAGTATTCAGTGTCGTTATCAGAGTGAAGAATTTGAATTTTAGTTTGAAATTGAGTCTCAATCATATTATAAAACTGAACAAAGACCTCTTTGATCTCTGACTTTTTTGTTAACAAATAAAGGCAAGTTAAATGAGTGTGATCATCTATAAAGGTAACAAACCAATGCTTACCACTCCGAGTCAAGACTTTAGACGGACCCAAACATTGGTATGAATTAAGAAAAAAGGTGACGACGCCTTATAAGGTTTAGGCGAATAAGTAGATCGATGATGTTTGGCAAAAATGCAACTTTCACATTGAAAAATAGAACAATCAAAACCTTTAAATAGGTGGGGAAACAAATACTTTCAGTAGACGAAATTCGGATGCCCTAATCTATGATGCCAAAGTATTATAGTTTCTTTAACAGAAGGAGAACAGACACTAGAGATTTTACTCACAAACAAAAAATTAAAGGCTAATTTGGGAACATGAAGGACATAACGTAATGTGAGTTTTGTAGTCAAAGGAATAGTTTCTTTTCCTGCAATAGAGGTGTAGCTACCATCGAAAATGTGAATCTTTTCATTCCAATACACAGGTGAATATAAGTCAAATAAACAAGAGGAACTAGTTATATGATCGGAGGCTCCGTAATCAATAATCCACGGAGATGAATTAATGCAAGAGATAGTTTGAGGACAAGTACCTGATTGTGCCAAGGAAACACAAGGATTACCAGATGAGGAAGTAGACTTTAGTAGCTTCAGAATTTGGTCAATTTGCTCTTTGTTAAATGGGCTGGAGTCAGCAACATGAGCCTCAGAGGTATGCTGATGAAAATTTCCCTCACCTTGCTTAGAACTTTTTCGTGAAGTTTGCAACAAGTTTCGTGTGTATGACGAGGTTTATTACAATAGTCACACCAGATTCGAGGCTTTTCATGTGGCTTGTTGGATTGATCAGAAGCCTTCATCGCAGTATTTTCGATCACCAACATAGAGCATTCAACTAAATCAATATGTTTTTTTACAGATCATAACATTCCTGAGACTTTCTTCCCTGCAAACTTAAAAAAAACATCATTAATAGTTGGAAGAGTAGACTTTCTAAGTATTCTACCTCTAACTTCATCAAACTCCACATTGAGGCCAACAAAGAACTTGTAAATATGACCATCTTCAATAGTTTTCCTATAGTGTCTTTGGTCCTCTGTAGACTTCTACTCATAAGTATAAAAAAGGTCAAGGTCTTGCCAAATTCGTTTAAGAAAGTGAAAATATTGTGTAACTGAGTTAGTTCCTTGTCGTATATCACCCAATTTCAGGTTCAACTCAAACACTTGTGACTGGTTGCCCAAATCAGAATACATCTGAGTTACACTGTCCTATAATTCCTTAATAGTATAATAGCACATGTAATTGGAGCCAATGTCTTCAACCATGAAATTGACAAGCCAAGTCATAACCATGGAGTTTTCAGCATCCCACCTTGCGAATGATGGGTCATTTGGACTAGGGGCAATTTTTTCTCCCATGATGTAGCCAATCTTCCCTTGTTCATGAATATACATCCAAATACTTTGGGACCAAAGAAGAAAATTTTCTTCATTAAGTCGAATGGTGGTAATTTGGAAGTGGGACCAGTTGATTGGATACAATTTTCGCAAACTTTAGTAATAAGTGCCTTAGTGTCTGTCATATTGCTGAAAAAAAACACAAACTCAAAGGGAATGCGGCTGTGAACAAAACGGTAGATCTAGAAACTCAAAGAATCAATAGATCTGAAAAAACTAGGGAGAAAACGAAGAGAAAACCTATTGATTCAGGGATACCAAGACCAGTTGAGCAGTGGCAGCCGTCGAATCCAATTACGATGGACCAAACGAGCGAGCAATATCAACTGCGGCGGACCAAAAGGGGTGATGAACGAGCAACATCAACTACGACGGAAAAAACGAACGGCTATGAGCAGTGGGAGTGGTGAACTCCGAACCCTAAAAAAAATTGACGGACCTTGAAAAAACACCCACGTCAACTAGGAACCCTGAAAAAAAAAAAAAACTGATGAACCCAGCGAAGAAACGACGGCCGATGGTCTCTGAATGTCTGGCGACAGAACCAAATGAAGGAAAAAGTCGTCGTTGGCGGTGGCAGCATTCCTAGGTTCTTTTTTAGGTTTTTTAGAAAATTAGGGTTTTAGGGCTTGAGTATAATTATGCTCTGATACCATGTGAAAAATGTATTATTTTTTCTCATATTACAAGAGTACAATGTCCCTAATTTAAATAGAGTACAAACTTAATGAAATAAGAAAAATATTGACAGAAAAAGAAAGAATCTAACACAATAATTACAGCAAATAAGATCAAATAAAATAAAATATTTGCATAAATCAACAAATGTTAAGTCCATCACCTTTCATTTCCTCCAATACATTCTTCTACACCCAAACTCTTGTTCACTTCTCAGATTTGGCCAGTATATATGTCTTTGAAGCAATAAAATTGCTTTGAAATCATTTGAAGTGTGAGGCAGTATAAGTTCTGGTCGAAGGGGTTCTGCTCCGCCTAAAATTAAGAAGAAAATTAAATTAAAAATAGAGTTGAAGAAAACTAAAAGTAGATTGAAGTCGTGAGAGATTATGAGACAAAGTCATTAGAGATTATGAGACTGAGAGATTAAGGGATCAGGAGACCAAGAGACTGAGTGTTAAGAGATTGAGTGGGAAGAGGTTGCGAGATTGAGTGAGAAAGATTCTAAGAGTAAGAGGGAGATAGTGAAAGATGAGATTAAGATGAAGAGGAAGGCCTTGCGAGTGATTTGCAATTCGGTAAAGGGGCGTGAAAATATTTTGAGATTAAGAGGGGAGAGAGGTTACTGACTTGTTGGCGACGTGAAGGAGAAGTGAAGAAGAAAACCTAGGTTATTTCATATATATATAGATATATAAATATATGTGTGCGTGTGTATGTATGTGTGTATATATATATATATATATATATATTAAAATACATTTGACTGGGTCGCGTTGGGTCAACCCACAATTATTTTTCCCAAACTTGGGAACCAACCCAAAAATTAATTTTTTAAAATTTTCAACCCAGCCCAACCCAACCCAAAATTTAAAAAAAAAAAAAAAAACTAATCCAAACCAAACATTACGATTTGGGTTGGGTAGGTCGGGTTCATCGGGTTACCAGGATTTTTTAATACCCTAGTTTTTGTTGATTTGTTGATACTATTAATACTTTATTTTGATGTTGTTCATACTACTTTCTTTAAATGACATCTCTCTCTGTTAATACGATTCTGCCTTAAAAAATATTAATCAAAAGGGGAGATTGTTGGAGATTTTCTTATTGTTTCTATACTTTTCTAAGGCAGCTTCTGGTGGTTATTGTAGTTGTCACAAATGAAGTCATAACATTTGTCTCAAACATTACTATTTCCTGCAAAATATTTTTCTTTCTTCATCTAGAATTTATATATGGAATATTTTTATTTCCTAATCTAGGAAATCTTAGCATAAGTTTTTTTTATCAATATTTTTATTATTTATGGTGGATCTTATTTTGACAAAAAGGGAAATGCTTTTCTGAAAATTCTTTCCTTATTTGGTCATGGTTTTAATAGAAGATTTTTTGCCCTCATTTAAGATGGCCGCATTTGTTTATTGTGAGGAGAGTATTTGTTCTTGGTGGCCATTTTTTTCAACAAAGTGTTTTTTATCTTTGCTTACTATTTTCTATTATGCAACGTTATTGTGTGAATCATTCAACAACGTGAAGATTATTCTATCTTAGTGGAACCTAAGGCGCAGTTGAAGGGATGGGATTCTCAATCTTAGAGGGAGTCTAAGACTTCATTCATCGAGAAGGATTTCTCAAGACCTAGGGGGACCTTCGTGAAAGGAGTTCTCAAGACTTAGGAGGACCTAAGTGAAGGAACTGTGAAGTTCCACAGCGGAAGCGGGGATCGGTCCAATTTTTAATTTTCATATAATGAAAAAACTACAAGACAAGATATACATTATCACAGAAAATTATACAACGTGCAAGTGAGGGAAAAAGGAATTAGGGTTAAGGTTTCAAGAACCTTACCCTTGTAGATATTGAAACCTTCACGAATTCCTCCTCTTCGATCACGAACAATTCATACAATCTCGAATACCCGATGGTGACACCACCAATTGGAACCTTTTGTATTTTTTTTGGGTCGAGAATCCTCAGGAGTTGTGGGCTCTGTAATTTTGGAATAAGAAGATAGATTGAGAGAAGAAGAGAAGATTTAGAGAAGATTTTGGAAAGTTTTTTAGAGAGATCTAAACAAAAAAAATTGAGAGAGAGTCTGTAACAATTCTTCTTTGAAGAAGATGAACCAGATCTCCAAAAATCGTCCCACTCTTCATGATCCACCAAGAGAGAAATAAGGGGAGGAAAGTTATTTCTATCCCTTTAAAATTAAAATTAATATATAAATTAACTTATTATTATTATTATTATTATTATTATATCATATATAATACATAACCTAAAGTTTTATATAGTATCAAATACAATATAACCTATAGTTTTAATTCTCTCATTAATGCATGGTATTTAATATAGATCTCATTTGTACTAATTTGATTATATGAATCCAATTCACATAATTAACATTTGAATCATATTCAAATATTTATTTCCTATCAAATAAACTTTATATTATAATGTATCGAATACATTATATTAATTATATCATACACAATTAAGTTAAATTAATTATATCACATATAATTAATTCCCTCAATTAATTTGAACAATTCAAATTAATCCAAAGTTGATTCTCAAAAATCCCTATTGAGCTATAGAAGAGATCTTATGGACTTGTAGATGAAGCTATTAAACTTTTTTAGTTAAATTATTCAACATCCATTAACTGTCGGTCACTCCACTAAAGACCAACAACTGCACTCTTCGCACTACAAATATATTTCTATGTTCATTGGATATAACCAGTTAACAGTGCGATAATCCTTCACAAATTGCTCGTAAGTACAACTTGACCAAAATTACCGTTTTGCTCCTATAGTTACATCTAACTTCTTAAGTACCATTGATCCCTCTAATGAACAATAAGTCATAGTTCAACTATGATCAAACCCCTCTCAGGCCAAGAGAGGGTGTAGCGCCACATTATTCAAACCCCAGAATCAACCTTTAAGGGAGCAATTTATCTACCTACCCTAATATCAGGGAAGGAGTGAATTTTGTCTTGTGTAGTTGTATTCCTAACTCCGTAATCAGACGAATCTTCAAAATGGTAGACTTATTGAGTCAGCAATCTGGCCACTCTCATTAATACAAATTAAATAACTGCCTTTATAGGTAGGAGTTCACAACTCAGTCAGGATTTAGGTTATGTCACCTATGGTCATTCTAGTAAAATGTAAGTCTCTATTATTAACGGTGTTATATAATGAGACTAATCATTTTGTAGTCCGGTTTTATAAAAAATTCTTTGTATAAGATACCTCCACTTACATGTCTCCACATGAATGATCAAGATCATATCATTTGTAATACTTTACAACAATTGTAACATCTACAAAGCGGGTCGTATTCGTAGTGTCACTAGGATAAGGTACCCAATCTTATTCATCTACTACAAACCATTTAGGTTATCACTTAAACATGATCCACCTATATGTCTCTACATACATGTTTAAGCTACAGAAGATAAGTCTGGATGTTAATTTATTGGTTTGTGGGTAATGCTACTAAATGTCGAATAAAACATCTCATATTTTATCAAATAAATAAGTTGTTTGTACATTACAATTACAAACTACAGGCAGGGCATCAACCCCAACACTTTGTTCTCATGTGAAGGGAGTTCATTGAGTTACAAGGAAGATAATCAAGCAGAGAGGAGTCTCACACACTGTCAAAAGCCGAAGTGTTCAATACTAATATTATCATGCTTGGGGGATAAAGGAAGTCTCAAATCTAGGGAGAGCCTAGATGAACTATGAGTTGGGTTCTACGTGTGAGTCACTGTAGTAGTCTATATTACAGATTAGTACTACGTTGTAATTGTTTAACTCTTTAATATTAGTGGATTATCTTTTCTAGGCACACTATCCCTCAGACGTAGATGGTTTGTCGCCGAACTAGGTTAACAACTCTTGTGTGCATTTACTCATTTTCTTGTTGTTAGTATTTTGCTTTTACAATGATTGTTAGTGCTTTCTATTTAATATTCATAATTTGAGTGACGAGTCAACTTATCGCCTTTTCAATTCCAAGTGCATGCATTCTCTCTCATATTGTTCCATATTTCATTTGTCATATTGATGGCAAGAACTGTTAAGAAAATTTTAGCCCAAAAATTAAAGCCCATTAACACAATAACTGAAAGAAAACAAAATAACTGCAACATGGGTTATTTCCCTTTTGTGGGAAGTTGCTGAAAATAGTAAGAAAAAAAATAGAAGAAGAAAAATGGGAAGACATTAGCATTTTTTTTCATTGCCACGAGTGTTATTCTTGCTGAAGAAGATGAAAACCTCAAGCTTTTGAGGTGTTTTTTCTTGGCTTTATATGTGTGTTTTTCTCCAATTGAAAAGTTTGATGCTAGTGTAAGAGTGATTCTTGAGAATTTTTTCTTTCGAGAGAAAATTAAAAGATTGTTCTTCAAGTATTGTAAACTCTTGGGTTCTTAATTCTCCTAATCTTTTTTTTTTTTTTTTTAAATAGAAGTGGCATCTCACTTCCCTTAAACTTGATTTATGATTGTTCTTATTGCTTGAAACTTAGATTATTTTATCTATTTTTTTAAGCCTACGAATTTCAAATTGTTTATTATGCTATATTTGGAATTCAATCTGATCTAGGCTTACTGGATAATATCTATTGTTAGAATTGGTTAGCTTAATTTGCATTGATATACTATTATTTCCAATCAAGAACTTGTCAATGATTCTCACAACTAAATACATTTATCAATTTATGAGCTTCTTTTACTGGGTAGTATTAGTAGTAAAACTGGGTTGATTCTAGGGAGCCTATGTCTTTGAAAAATAGTAAAAGAGGGAGGTTTGGTTTGACAAGAAAACTAAATGTGAAAATAAAATAGTTTAATGACAAGATAGCACAAGATTATCTTTCACCAATTGAGAGACCATCATTAGGCTATTTATGGATTAGTTATTGATTTATCAAAGGAATTGGATTATTTGGTTAACAGTCTAATCAACATATTGGCAGGGACGGTCAAGCTTCCTTAATAGAAAATGTATTCGTATGAACTTAATTTTTTAATTTTTAAATTAACTACGTAGTAGTCATGCATTTATTGGGATTGATGTCCTAAATCTCATGGTCTAGTAGTTTGTAATTATATTATGCAAAATTTTATTTATCTAATAAAATAAGAGGAATTTTATTCGACAATTAGTTGTATTAACCCACAAAAACCAATAAACTAAGATCCAAAGTTATTTGGTCTAATTTAAACATGTATATGGCGACATACATATGAATTGTGTTTAAGTGATAACCTGGAAGATCTATAGTAGATGGATAAGGTTGAGTACCTTATCCTGATGACACTACGAATACAGACCGCTTTGTAGTTGTTACAATTGTTGTAAAGTACTACAAATGATCTGATTCTGATCATTCATGTGGAGACATATGAGCGGGGTATTCTATACAAAGAGTTTGTATAATACCAGACCACGAAGTGAATAGTCTCTCTGTATAATACCATTACTAGAAGAGACTTACATTTCACCAAGATGACCATAGGTGACTTGATCTGTATCCTGTGTGAGTTGTGAACTCTTACCTATGAAGGCGGTCCTTTGATTTGCATTGGTGAGAGTGACTAGTTTCACCGACTCAATATGCCTACTATTTTGGGGATTCGTCTTATTAGAGAGCTGGGTACACAACTACACAAGAAGAAATTTACTTCTTCCCTGGTGTTAGGGTAAGTAGAGAAATTATTCCCTTAAAAGCTGATTTTGGAGTTTGAATGGTGTTGGACTCTCACCTTGCCCGAGAGGGGTTTGGTTATATTTGGACTATAACTTATGGTTTATTAAAAGAATCAGTAGTACTTAAGGAGTTAGATGTATCTACAGGGTAAAATAGTAATTTTGGCCTAGTTATACTTACGAGTATTTTGTGAAGAGTGCATAGTTGATTGGTTATATCCAATGGACATAGACATATATCTGTAGTGTGAAGAGTGTAGTTGTCGATCTTTAATGGAGTAACCAACAGTTAAAATTGCTTAATTTAATTAAAGAGTTTAATTAATTAATCAAGTATCATTGAAGCCTCAATCTATAAGTCCACAAAGTCCCCTCGTTTGATCGTGGTCTTATCTCATCAATCAGTAGTAGCTTATTGTTCTGCTGCTTAAGCAATTATGCAATACATTATTTTCTTGATTGAGAACAGAAGAGCGATCCATGTTTGAAGCTTTCATGGCTTGATGGAGTTCAAAAGAATTGTGATTCCGTGGTCAGTGCGTGACAATAATGGTGAAATTTGTAGAAAATTAGAATGCCCTTCTTGAGCTTAGGAATTTGGTTAGTCTTATAAGCCTGGTATGAGCAAATGAATTTCAACTTTTATTTCTTACCTGCTCACGCTCTAATGGTGTCGATACGTGAGACTACCTGGGGTCATAATTTTTACCTTGCTGGTCATCCTTCATTCATCAATTACAATCCTTTTTGTTGTAGAAAACTTTTATCTTGCTTATTGTTAGCAATTATTTGATCATCAAAGGGCACGGGAAGTGTTCTTATCAAATGAAATATTTTCTTTCAAGTTACCATCTTTGTGGGATTTTTGTTCAACTTCGGAAAAGTTAGGCTTATGTTTTCGATTTTCTGTATGGGAGAGGAAAACGAGGAAGGTTATATTTTGAAGCAGGTTCGTTATAAATGTAATGGTAACTATTTAGTGTCTTGCTAATAGTTGGTTAGTTACAAATCCGATTTTATTTGAACGGATCTATTCTATAGGTTGTATAACTGTGTCCTTCAATTCTAAGTTAGTTAATTACAAATGAAATGTTATCTCTACAATGGCTTGTTATCTTGATAAGTGTCCTTTCAAAAATGATATTGCACATTGATTAATGAGAATCGAATTAATTTTAGATTAATTTGAATTGTTCAAATTGATAAAAAGAATCAATTATATAAGATATAACTAGTATAAAATTAATTATATGAGATATAATTAATATAATATATATGGTACATTATAATATAAAGTTTTATTTGAGAGAAAATGAATATTTAAATTTGATTCAAATATTAATTACATGAATATAATTCATATAAAAACTACAGGTTAAAATTAATGTCAATATGATTCATATTAAATACTATAAGTTAAATGAGAGAATATTAAACTATAGGTTATATTATATATGATAATAATATAAACTATAGGTCATATGTTATATTAGATATAACATATGGTTTATTAATCTATGTATATATAGTAATTAAATTAATTTATTTTATTTTAGTAAATATTACTATTTTTAAATAATAATTCATTTAATTGGGAGGGAGTTATGCGATAACTCCCCCTTTCTCTCGTGGAACGTGGGTAATAGGAAGTTAGGGATTTATTCCCTTCTTCTTGCATTCTCACATAGAAACTCGTACAAAACAAAAGAGATCGCTCACTCAATCTCTGCAATTTGTCTCGCAAATTCAATTCCTCTTTCCCTGCCAAAATTAAAACAGAGCTCATAAAATTCTCATCGGTTTTTTAACCTTGAGAATATCAATGTAGCCTCGTGGTGGTGTTCAAAAATTCATTACTGTAATTTCGGGCATTGGGAGAACGAAGAGTTCATTAATAGTGAGGAAAGTGAAAGGTTTTTGGTCTTCAAGGGTAAGTTCACAATTTCTCTTTATTTCCTCTAATTTTCAGTTTAGAATGCTCAATTAGGAATGTATATTTTAATTTTTCCTCCTCTATAATTTGTATGTTTCTGTAAAATTAAATTGGAACAACAATCCGCTTATACTTTGGGTGTTCATATAGTCTTTCTATTGGTATCAGAGCATGGTTTTTTTAGTCCCAATTTTAATTTTAACAATTAATTCAGAGTAATGGTGGGTTCACAATTTTGCATTGTGAATGTTGAATGGGTTTGCACATTTTGGATATTTTTGGGATTGGCTTTTAGATTTTTTGCACTTTTCTATGATTCGATATATAAGGGGGGCCCATTTTTTTTAGCATAGTTATTGCTACAAGTCTGTATTTGTTGTTTGTGTCGATCGTGATCAAAGTTCTGGCTTCAATTTGGTGGAAATCAGAGCATTTTTTGGTCAATTTCGGATGAACAAGCAAAAAACAGCAAGGAATTTTCCTTACAACGTCAGGGCAACGTTGCAATGTTGCACGGAGCATTGCAATTCTGCAAGCATTGCTTTACCAATCGAAGAAGCAACACTGGTGGAGAGCGTTGCGACACTCCAGGCGAGAGGCACTTGTTGATTGCACCGGTCAAACTGGCAGTTCGAGAGCTCCAGGCGATCCATCAACGATTTTTCTTCTATTTTTTAATTAGGGTAATTGAAATTGGTAGCATTTTTAGGAATAATAACCAAGTGTATAACATCATTTTAAAAAAAATTGCAAATATAGACAAGTAAACTTCTATTGTTGATAGGCTCTTACTAGTGAAATGGTCTATCACTGATAGACTTCTACCAATAATATGATCTATTACTGATAGACTATTTAAATTTGGTCATATTTGCAATCTTTTTTACATTATGTTATATCTGTTAATACTTTGGGTCTAATGTCTATATTTGCAACTGTCCCTTTAAATTATTATTTGTAATAATTAAGGTTTTTTTATTAATTAAATTAATATAATTGTTATATTGATTTAATTAATGTTTTAGGAAGCCAATTCTGATCCAAATTGTTGCTTTTAATTATGCATATGATGTATGATTAATTTTATTATTATATATATGTCATAATATATGTCATATTGAAAAATCCCACTATAGGAATACATTTATTCATGCATCATTTAATATAAATGTCATATCATAAGTTTGCATGATTTAATTAAGCATGCTTATGCATCATATTATATAAATGTTATAAAGTATGTATGCATGCATAAATAACATTTCCATGCATAATTTATATATAAATGTTATCATATATAGTTTAGATGTATGGATGGATGTTGTTTATTTTTCATTACTTTATTATATAAATGTTATGTATGTAGCAATGAAAATGAAAATGTATAATCCATGACACCACTTTAATGAATTATAATCATTATAATTTTTAAAGTAAGTCATTAGAGGTATGATTAGATTTTAATTATTTCATTCAACTTAGTTATAAGTTAAATTAAATTAGAATTAAAATCTATAATAAAGAGTTGCATGCTAACAGGTTAAATTTCTTTTTAAATAGTTTAAAATTGATTTCACCATTAGACCTATGTTAACAATATTTCTAATACGATTAGAAATAGGTTTAATCTTTTAATTCAGTTTATTAGGATTAAATTGATTTTGAATAAAAGATTTAATTTGTAATAAATGTATCTATAAGGGACCTTTGTCTTGGGATAGTTTTATCTAGGTTGGGGTATTTAAGCTGATAGAAATGGAACACCCTTACGGAATACCCATACCTAGGAACTGGCCTGAAAGGTGAATTAGATAGATTTGTTACAAGCATGTAATGAATTATTAAAGTTTGTTAAAGTGTTTAATGAACAATAATTAACATTATCAAATATCCAATGTAAATGTTATATTGAGCAAAGTTAACAAGCACTTAGTTAAAATTATTAGCCAATTTTTCTAAGTTAATCAACCCTAAGTAAAATACTTAGTGGGAGAAAATGGAGTGTATGATACTTCCTTTTTCCTTTCACGTTTCTCCCTAAAAGTTCACACCATGAGATCTATGTCTGACCTCGAGGCACCTTTGCTTGTATCCCCCTACGGGTGGCGTTTGCATAGATCAATAATAGGGTGAATGGAGAGTGTTTAAAGTAAGTGAGAGAAGGACGTGTGTTAACATATCCCACGGTCTCCTTCATTAGTTTGCATTAAACTTTCATGCTCGACCTCGAGACACCTTTGCTTCTGTTCCCCTACAGATGCTATTTGCATGAATTTTTACTCAAACTCCAAAAATGGATATGAGTGTCCTCAATTCAGTGAAGGGTAACTGGTCACCCTACGATTGGCTCATTGAAGCGGAACTCTAGAATCTCAAATGAGAGGTTAAACTTACAATAAAATGTTGAGTTAGTTAACAATTTATGGACCAAACAATGGTGACTAATAATTATAGGAATAATAGTTATTCCGGTGTAATTATTAGTTGTCTCAATTTAATGAAGGGGTAACTAATCACCCTATGATGGCTTTTACCCTACCCACTAAAACATCATTACAAAATAGATGTGACATGGGGTACATTTAAAATTTTTCTAAATTAATTGGTTGTTCAATTGGGTAGTGTATGTATAACTAATATAAATAAATTATATAGTTTCAGCAATTTCATTATGACAAGCACTACATTAAATTTGCTTTCCACTGACAAACTTAACGACGATAACTATGCAACTTAGGAAAATACTATTAATATTGTTCTTATAATCAATGACCTATGATTTGTCCTTGTTGAGAAGTGTCCTCAAGTTCCAGCTTCCAATGCAGCCCGAAATGTTTATGAGGCATATGAGTGATGGGTCAGGGTGAATGAAAAAGCCTGAGCGTATATCTTTGCTATCTTATCTAAAGTTTTGTCTAAGAAACATGAGTCAATTCTCATAGCCCATGAGTTCATGGAGTCCCTAAAGGGAATGTTCAGACAACCGTCCACACAGCTCCGCCATGACACTTTAAAATATATTGAAGAATACCCAAATGCAAAAAGGGGTCTCTATTCGTGAACATGTTTTGAACATGATGGTTCACTTTAACGTGGCAAGATGAATGGGTCTATCATCGAAGAACCCAGTTAGGTTAGCTTCATTTTAGAAACTCTACTTGAGAGTTTCTTCCAATTTCGTAGCGATGTTGTTATGAACAAAATTCACTACAATTTGACCACCCTGCTCAATGAGCTGCAGACTTGTCAGTCCTAGATGAAAGTCAAGGAACAGAAACACAAGGTGAGGTAAATATTGCCTCGTCCTCTAAAAATATCTAAATATTTCGACCTCTAGAACTGAGTCTATACCTTCTTCCTCCGGCACCAAAAACTGGAAGAAGAAGAAGAAGGGAAGTCAGGAGAAAGCTAACCCTGCTGCTACTTAAAAGGGCAAAAAGGCAAAGGCTGTAAAGGGAATATGTTTCCATTGCAATCAGGGGGACACTGGAAGAGGAATTGTCTTAAATATTTGGCAAAAAAGAAGAAGGCTAAATAAGATAAATGTGATTTATTCTTGTTAGAAACTTGTTTAATGGAGAATGTTGATTCTGCCTGGATAAGTGATTCAGGTGCCACTAACCATGTTTCTTCTTCATTTCAGGGAATTAGTTCCTGGTGGCAGCTGGATACTGATGAAATGACGATGTGAGTTTGAACTGGACACGTCATCTCGGCTAAGACAATAGGAGGATTTTGTCTTTGTTTACAGAAATCTTACCTTTTATTAGAAAATGTATTTGTAGTTCCTGCTTTAAAAGGGAACTTGACTTCTGTAAAGTGCATGTTAAAACAAAACTATTTCTTATCTTTTAATGTAAATAAAATATTTATTTATAAGAATGATGTTCATATTTATTCTGCAAATCTCAAAGATAACCTTTATGTGTTAAGGCTGTTAGCATCTAAGGCCATCCTTAATTTTGAACTATTTAAAACTGTTGTAACTTAAAACAAAAGACTAAAAATTTCTCTTAAAGAAAATACCCAACTTTGGTACCTAAGACTAGGTCACATAAATCTCAATAGGATTGAGAGACTAGTTAAGAATGGACTTCTAAATGAGTTAGATGAAAATTCGCTACCAGTATATGAGTCATGCCTTGAAGGCCAAATGACTAAAAGAGCTTTTACTAGAAAAGGTCACAAGCCAAAGAACCCTTAAAATTTGTACATTCAAACCTTTGTAGTCCTGCGAATGTTAAGGCAAAATGAGGTTTGAATACTTCATCACCTTTACTGATGATTATTCAAGGTATGGGTATGTTTACTTAATGCAACATAAGTCTGAAACCCTTGAAAAGTTCAAAGAGTACAAAGCTGAAACTGAAAAATGCATTAAGTAAAACAATTAAAATGCTTTGATCTGATCGAAGGGGAGAGTATGTGGATTTGAAATTCCAAGACTATTTGATAGAACATGGAATTTTATCCCAACTTTTAGTACTTGGTATACCTCAGCAAAATGGTGTATCAGAAAAGAGAAATTAAACCTTGTTGGACATGGTTCGGTCTATGATGAGTAACGCTCATTTACCTGATTCATTATGGGGTTATGTAGTACAGGTTGCAGCCTATATTTTGAACTGTGTTCCTTTCAAGAATGTTTCTAAACACCTTTGGAATTATGGAGCAGCTTAAAAGGTAGTTTATGCCATTTCTCAATTTGTGGTTGCCCAACACACGTGCTTAAGGCTAATCCTAAGAAATTGGAACCTCATTTAAAATTGGGCCTATTTATAGGTTACCCGAAAGGAACGAAAGATGGTTACTTCTACGATTCTAAAGATAATTAAGTGTTTGTATCGGAAAACACTACATATTTAGAAGAGGACCACATCAAGAAGCACAAATCGTACAGTAAGATATTATTAAATGAACTTTCTAACGAAACTATCGAACCTTCAACAAGTGTTGTTGAAGAGCCAAGTACATCAACGAGGGTTATTGATGTTGGTTCATCTAGTATGTCACATCCACCTTAGCCGTTAAGGGAACCTCGACATAGTGGGAGGGTTGCGAACCCACCTATTCGTTATATGGGTTTAAAAGAATCCTTAATTGTCACATCTGATGGCAACATTGAGGACCCTTTGTCCTATAAACAGGCAATGAAAGATGTAGACAAAGATGAATGGATCAAAGCTATGGATCTCAAAATGGAGTCTATGTACTTTAAGTCAGTCTGGGATCTTGTAGATCAAACTAGTGGGGTAAAACCTATGCGTTATAAATGGATCTACAAGATGAAAAGAGGTGCAAATGTAAATTGAAAACTTTTAAGGCTAGACTGGTGACAAAAGGTGCATAGAAAGTTAACTATGAGAGACTTTTTCACCTGTTTCCATGTTAAAGTCTATCTGGATACTCATGTCCATTTTTGCAAATTATGACTATGAGATCTGGCAAATGGATATCAAGACTACCTTTCTGAATGGCAATCTTGAGGAGACTATCTTTATGCAGTAACCAAAGGGATTCATAACTTAAGGTCAAGAGCAAAAGTTTTGTAAGTTTAATCGGTTCATTTATAGACTGAAACAAGCTTCTTGATCTTAGAATGTAAGGTTTGATACTGCAATCAAATCTTATGCCTTTGATCAAATTGTTGATGAGCCTTATGTTTACAAGAAAATCATCAACAGTTCAATAGCTTTCTTAGTGTTGTATGTAGACGACATCCTACTCATTTGAAATGATGTAGGTCTACTGACTGACATAAAACAGTGGTTGACGACCCAATTCCAAATGAAATATTTGGGAGAAATGCAATTTGTTATGGGCAATCAAATCTTTAGGGATCATAAGAACAAATCGCTGGTCTTGTCTTAGGTATCGTACATTGACAAAATGCTTGTAAAATATTTGATGCAAAACTCCAAGGGAGGTTTACTACCTTTCAGGCATGGAGTTTCTTTGTTTAAGGATTAGTGTCCTAAGACGCCTCAAGAAGTTGAGGAGACGAGACGGGTCCCCTATGCATCAACTATTGGCAACCTGATGTATGTGATGTTATGTACTAGACCTGATATTTTCTTTACAGTGGGGATAGTCAGTAGATATCAGTCTAATCCAGGATTAGATCACTGGACTGCCGTTAAAACCATCCTTGAGTATTTTAGGAGAATGAGGGACTACATGCTTGTGTATAGGTCTAAGAATTTGATCCTTACATGATACGTTGACTCTGATTTTTAGACTGAAATGGATTCTAGGAAATCCACTTCAAGATCAGTGTTCACTCTTAAGAAGAAGTTGTAGTCTATAGAAACACCAAGCAAGGGTGCATCGCTGACTCCACCATGGATGCGAAATATGTAGCAAGGAGACTGTTTGACTCAGGAAATTTTTGACTAATCTGGAAGTTGTTCCAGACATATCAAAGTCCATCACTCTTTATTGTGATAATAAGGTATTGTGGCTAATTCCAGGGAGCCTAGGAGCCACAAACATGGAAAGCATATTGAGCGCAAGTATCACCTAATTCGGGAGATTGTGCATTGAGGGGACGTGATAGTCACAAAGATCGCTTCGGAGCACAACGTTACTGATTTATTTACAGAGGCCTTCACAGCTAAGGTGTTTGAGGGTCACCTGGATAGTCTGGGTCTATGAGACAGGTCATATCTAGTCTAGGGAAAGTGAGAGATTTTTTACTGGGCGCGTATTCTATGCCCTAGTTTCTTTTCTTTTCTTTCTTTCTTTTTTTTTTTTGTATACTGTTGTACTCATTTAACTTTTATGATGTACACCCAACTAGCTTTAGGACAAGTGGGAGATTGTTGGGACTGCTACCCTAAATCTCATGGTCTTTTAGTTTGTAATTTTATTGTACAAACTTTTTATTTATCTAGTAAAATAAGAGGTATTTTATTCGGCATTTAGTTGCATGAACCCACAAAAACCAATAAATAAGGATTCAAGGTTATATGCTACAACTTAAAATGTATTTGGAGACATATAGTTGGATCATGTTTAAGTGATAACCTGAAAAATTTGTAGTAGATGAATAAGGTTGGATACCTTATCCTAAAGATACTACGTATACGACCCACTTTGTAGTTGTTACTATTGTCATAAAGTGTTATAAATAATCTGATCCTGATCATTCATGTGGAGATATGTGAGTGGAGGTATTCTATACAAAGAGTTCGTTTAAGATCGGACCATGAAATGAATAGTCTCTCTATATAACGTCGTTGCTAGAAGAAACTCATTTCACTAGGATGACCATAGATGACTTGACCAGAATCCTAAGTGAGTTGTGAACTCCTGCCTATAAAAGCGGTCCTTTGATTTGCATGGGTGAAAGTGGCCAATTTCGCCAACTCAATATGCCTACCATTTTGAGGATTCATATGATTGGGGAGTTGGGAACGCAGTTACACAAGAATAAATTTACTCATTCCCTAGTGTTAGGGTAAATAGAGAAATTGCTCCCTTAAGGACTAATTTCAAGACTTGAACAATGTGGTATCATACTCTTTCCTGACTCGACTGGGGTTCGGTTATAGTTTGATTATAACTTATTATTCATTAAATGGATCAGTGGTACTTAAGGAGTGAGATGTAACTACAAGAGTAAAACGGTAATTTTTTTCGAACTGTACCTACAAGCAATTTGTGAACGGTAAACTCATTGTTGATTGGTCATATCCAATTGACACAGAAATATATCTGTAGTGCGAAGAGTGCAGTTGTCGATTTTTAGTGGAGTGGCCGTCAGTTAATGGAAGTTGGTTAATTTAATTAAAGAGTTTAATTAATTAATCTAGTACCATTAGAGCTTCAATCTATAGGTTCATAAGGTGAATTCGGGCTTGATTGTTCTGTGTAGTCGATTCACTCAGTACCCTCCCCCTCGTTAGCTCAATTGGGATATAATTAATATAATGTATATCATACATTATTGTGTAAAGTTTTATTTGAGAGAAAATAAATATTTGAATATGATTCAAATATTAATTATATGAATGTGATTCATATAAAAACTACAGGTTAAAATTAATGTAAATATGATTAATGTTAAATACTACAAGTTAAAGGATATAATATTAAACTATAGGTTATATGTTATATATAATTCATTTAATTGAGAGAGAGTTATGTGATAACTTCCCCCGCATTCTCACGTAGAAACTCATACAGAACAGAAGAGATCACTCACAATCTCTGCAATTTCTCTCAAATTCAATTCCCCTTCCCCTTCCAAAATTAAAACAAAGCCCACAAAAATCTCTTTAGTTCTCTAACCTTGAGAATATCAAGGTAGCCTCGTGGTGATGTTTGAAAATTTGTTACTGTAACTTTGGGCATTCGTGGGAGAACGAAGAGTTCGTGACTAGTGAGGAATGAGAAGGGTTTTTAGCCTTCAAAGGTAAGTTCACAATTTTCCTTTATTTCCTCTAATTTTCTGTTCAAAATACTCAATTAGGAATGTATATTTTAATTTTCCCTCCTCTGTAATTTGTATATTTCTGTAAAATTAAATTGGGACCACAATCCGCTTCCGCTTCAGGTGTTCACACATTCTTTCAGCATTACCTACTATTAGTTAATTGCATTAAGTTCTTGGATTGACTAGGACATTAAATTAAACTATCCAAGTCGAACCTAACGTTTTTCTATTCCCAAAATTTTGTTATCTCTTTCATTATTGATGACCCTGTATGCCAGATATCATATCATAATTATAACTCAACCTATTTACTACTCGGATTAAGCATGCTTTTGTTGCAATTATGAATCAACCAAGCATACGTAGCACACATGTACGACTTATGCTTTTAGACGACTAATCTATCACATTAACCAAACATACATTGCACATGTGGATTCAAGCAAAGAATAAAACTGGGAGAATTAGAGAAACATATGAATATTCCATCCAAATCTCTCAAAATGCATGAACAAACTGCCCAAAGAACCTCAAAATCAACGTTTTTGTCCTAAATGGTCAATGAAACTTGAATTTTGATGTCAAAATCTTCAAATACAAGCAATATATAAAGAAATTTTATGGATTTTGGCCAAAATAAATTGAAACTAAGTTTAGAGTTGGGAAAAATGTCCATAAACACTCGCACAAAACCACAGAAATGAAGGAGGAACGTTTATACAAGATCGTGAGAATACCGTGAGGAAAAAGCCTTGTGCGCTACAGTACTGCAGTGCAACGTGCTACACTTGCTTGAAAATATTGTAGCGTCATAGTACCGCACAAATTTGTTCTCTCATCATTTTGACTTCACATGACACTGCCTCCAAGGGTGTTCTTGTCTTCTTAACCTCCTTGAAGCTTCGGATGCTCGATTAAACTCCAAATAACTCCAAAATAACTGTCCATGACGCTCCAGAATGCATATAATGCTTGAATTCCTACTACAAGTATAAACATTTAAGCTCATTAATCAATTTAAATGTGTGAGATTAGAGGTACTAAAATAGCTAATTTTGGGGAGCTATCACGCACATGAATTTTCCATGTGTTTTTGTTCCTTTATATGCAAATAAAACCCATTAATGTGCTTTTGTGAGGTCATATGAGAATACACAGATTAGAGTGTAAAAAATCGAACTGAACCGACGGACCGAATCGATTTGATTCGGGTTGGACTAATTATATTAAAATAGGAGTGAAATCGAGCCCAATCGGTCCCAATTGCTCAAACCAATTTGCTTTAAGTTAGGGTTTTTCTTCTGCAATCACATCACCTCAATTCCTTCTCTTTCATGTCAGCTCACATCAATTCCCTTTTCTTTCCTTTTTCTCATCAAGTCACATCCTCTCTCTCATATCAATTTATCTTTTCTAAAAGAAATAAATAAATATTATACTATTAAATTTTATGTGAAATACAGATTGATTTATTTATTTTTGAAACACTTTCTTTTTATCTTTTACGCTCTCACGAAGAGGCAAGAGAAGGAAACGAGGAAAAAGAAGAGAAAGAAGAAGGAAAAAAAAAGAGGATTCCCTTTTTTTTTTCTTTCCTTCTCTCACTTACTCTCGCTCAAAATCTAAGAAGCAGAAGACTTGATTTTTCTTTTTTTTCCTCCCTCGCTCCCCACTCAAAAATTCGACCATGGTGCTGAAAAAACTGAAACCCCACGACCAGACCACCTTCTTCAAACGGCCCATAAATTCTAGAAGGGAAAGAGCGATACCGAAACCGACCCGACCCGACCCGATTCAGTCCAAACTAGAAAATGTATTGGGTCGGGTTGGGTGTTGTCCATGCAAAAGCTAACTCGGGTCGGGTCGCTCTGGGTTTTGAGAAAACTCGACCCAACCTGATCCATTTACACTCTTAATACATATTACGAATTCTTTTGGTCTACATGTGTATGTTTGTTTACTTCAATGCAAATACAAGATGCTGGTTTAATTTACCTTTAAAAAAAAAAAAAAAAATTATCGTATATACAGGATATTTTGTGAGTATATAAGCTTAAATTTCATAAACAAAAATAATATTATTAAATCCATTCAATCTCTCTATTTGTAATTTTGATTTTAAGGCCAACAAGAGCGTAATGTTTGTACTATCGACTTCACGATCTAAGTTTTAATTCTCTCATCTCACACTTTAATTACAATATTTTTAAAAAAAAAAAAAAAGATTTTGAGGAAAATATTATTTAACCAATTTTACTGACTAGATTTGACCGTGTATTTTAATTCACAATAATTTTAAAATAGTGTTATTTTGATTTGTTTTTAAGTACTTGATAATTTTAGGTTTTGGTTTACCCAGGGGTATTTTAATCATCATTTAAAAAATGTATTAAAAAGAAAATCTGCAGTTTGTAGCGTAGTTTTGCTATTTCTCCAATCCTGAAATATTTTGTCATATTTCCAAACTAATCTTTATATTTGTTATTCCTGTTTGTGAACTTTTAGGCCGTTTTAACTAAATCTGAAGCCCATCCTTTTGCATGATGGGCTATTTTTTGGGTTCTTAAACCGGATCTTTAGCCCATCAGTTTTATAGTGACCCTCTTAGCCAAAATAATTTACTTGTTAAAATAAAAATAAAAAAAGAGGGATTTTTACATTAAAAAAAAAAAAAAAAAAAAACCATCTTTGGCCATCAAAAAATGTTTAATTTTTTTTCAATAAAGACTTCTAATATTATTTTTGAACAAATTTGCTCTTTTTCTATTTATTTTTTTTTGCTATTTTCGGTTTCCGTATTTAATTCTATAATTATGTTTTTTTCATTAATGAGTCACTTTTATTTTTCTATTTTTGAAGTTCCCTTGATAATGAAGAGAGAAATATATTTATTATGGAGGAAGAAAATAAATTTAGTATGACTTTTTTCCATTTTATTTGAAGAGAAAAAAAAACATTTAATATTTTTTTTTTCATTTTCAATTGGAGATAGAGAATACATTATTTTATTTTCCATTTCACGGTTTCTACTCTTTGTTTTTCATGTTTGGTTTTTAATATTATGTGATACATACCCTTGTTTGTTTTTAGTATTATTTGTTTTAATGTAATATATTTCATTGTTTATTTGGTTTATATACCATGTATTTATGTATACACTGAGGTATCACTTGTGATAATAATATATTCCCCTCCCCAATGTTCTGATATGTATGTCAATATACCTTGAAACATTATCAATATACTTTAGAGCATATACAAAATTAAGAATAGATATTACAATATTCAAAATTAAGGATAGATATTACAATATACAAAATTAAAAGTATATGTTGTTTAATCGAATTTCTTTATCAGTTATCTCATAGTATATAAATCACATATTGACTTAATGTTCAACATAAATAACAGTATATATCAAATAAACAAAGGTATATACCACAATATATAATTCACATATATCAGAAAAAGGAATGCATATTGACTTGGGGGTTTATAACATATATATTTAGGGTTTAAAAAAAAAGTTCTCCTCGATCTTGGTGCGACGGATCTATATAGGTGACACAAACAAATTCCATCTTCATTTATCCATCTTCAGGGTTTATAACACATAACTCTCCATCTTCATCTCTTCTTCTTCTTCAGCTATAGCCGCCACAGATCTCTATCCCCATGTGATCGATCGGATCTACTTATTCCGTCGGCGTTGACTGGATTTGCTCGTCGATTTTCTCATCCATCATGACGTTGACCAAATCTGCTCCGCATCATTGACTCGTCCCACGTCGTTTGTGTCGTCTCGTGTCGCACCGTTAATTCACCTCACGTCGGTCGTCTTTCATCATCGAATCTGCTCGCCCCATGTCATCTATCTTCTGCCTGCAACTCACACAGTTGGAAGGAAAAAAAAGAGGGGAGGAAGAAATGGCCGTGAATCATGGGGAGAGAGAATATATGAAATGTATTGTTTTATATATATAACCACTGACATTAGTGAAAAAACAAAGTTCAATAGGCATTTTTGTAAAAAATGAAATGTTCGAGGCATAGCCTTATCTTTATGCTTTCTATATAGAAACCAAAAAAAAATTGAAATAAGAGATTTGTCCACTGAAAATTCTTTACACCATATATTTCATAAATATCCTATAATTTAATTTATTTTGTTAAAATTTTTAGCTTTAATTTCAGACCAATTTAACTTTTTCACTATTATTTTAATTTTTTTAATTATATAATTCTTTCTTATTACCATCATTTTTCAATTTTTTATTTTGTTTTCATTATTTATTAATTATCGTTGATATTCATTTAATGCAAGATATTTCAAATTAATGTTTCCTTCATTTTAGAAGATTTCACTTATTTTATTTCATATTCCTAGTCGAAAACCAATCAAATCTTCATTAAGATCTCAAGTATAAGTCGAACATACTTAAAAATGTAAATATACATCGCATATGTTGTATGGTATATAAGACAATAAATTGTGCAATTGTCTTGTTCATGTACATATCAAATATACCTTGGTATATTTATAGAAAATTCAAATATATATCAAATGTATTGTGTTGTATGTATCCTATATACTTTGTTTTCTTCTCTGAATATTCTTGCCAATTCTTGTTTTTGTTTGTAAGGGAACAATTTTCTGATTTTTGCAAAAATTTCCTTACTTATTCAGGTTTTGGAATGAAAACTTGTTTTGAGAAGTTCATAATTGCGAGAAACTTCTCTTACATTCGCCTTTTGATATTAATTTTATTATTATTATTATTTTAGAAAAATAGATACCCCAAACTTTTGTGTAAAATAATACACCATTAGGCTATATTTGACTTTCTATATATATTTTTTTTTAACAATATGTGGGATGAGAGACTGAACATTTGATACATGCACATTGTTTTTTCTTATATTTTTATTGATTAATAGTTGAAATTTAATATATCTTTAAAATTCACACGCTCATTTCTTTTTATTCTTTTCTAAAACAAATTTAAGAATTCTCTTAGAAGGAATTTCTTAATTGAGAATAAACAATTTGAGTGGTAAAATTCTAAAAGGTATATTAAATTAAGGTTTAGTATTGGTTGGCGCAGACATAACAGCATAAACACTATATGACCGTTTGTTCCTTGGACATCCTAGATTTTCATGAAGTATATGGATTACTGCATTTCTTTTGCAGCATTATAAGATGTCATGACATCTAGAGATTCTCAGGCATCTCGAAAGTTTTAGATGTCCTCCTTAAACATGGATTTTTTAAATTATCATGTTGAGGGTCATCCCCATTTTATTTTTTTTCCTATCTTTCCTTTCTTATATATATTTTGTCAATCATATATATTACTCTATAGTAGATAGTAAAATAAGGAAAAGAATATAAAAATATATTACCTCATTAAAATATTTGCAAATATGGAAGTGTTGACCAGTCAACTTTTTAAATTTTTCTAATTTTCAATTTTGTCCTCCTTTGTCTTGTTTTGTTGCACACTTCTTCTTCCCTTCCTTTTTATATATTTTTTTATTTTCTTTCCTTTTTTTTTTCTTTCTTTTCTTCAGTTTTTGCTTCTTCCTTTTTTTTTTTTATTTTCTTTCCTTTCTCAATTTTTGCTTCTTCCTTTCCCAATGTGGGAAGAATGATTTCGGTTATTGTAACTGAAGAATAAAATAAAAATTTGTTTCACTTTGTAAAGAGTTAGAAAAAATTCGTTCACGGTATGGAAACTTCATGATCGCTTGATAACTCCCAACGATCGCACACCCACGCACTAAACGATCGCACACATTCTCTAAACGATCTCTCACCTTCTCTAAACGATCGCTTAGTGCGCCGAACTTTTCTAAACGAATGCTTACTAATTACTAGACGACTGCTTAGTAAAACTTACACGATCGTGTACCTTTCTCTGACCGACAAGCACTCAACTATACGATAATCACCTACTATCTCCTACTTGTTTGTTGTTCTACACGATTTTCCTTTCCTCCTTCTACTCATTCCATCAAAGTCCACTCTTTGGATTCTCACTCCAAGAATAATAAGGGCTTCAAGTGGTGGTGTCATCCCCAGTTTCTACTTGTTCATGCGCTGCCATTTGTTAGACGATCGTGGTGCTATTAGAAGACTAATTGTTGGGGGATAAGGATTGTAGAGGAGTCGCTTCTATTGGATTGAGTTCGAGTAAAGATAGCCTTCAACTGATACGTTTACTCAATCTGTTGTATTTTATTTGTCAAAGCATGCATATAATTAGTGTTTAAATGCATACATGTTTGTTAGAATATGTGTGTGATAATTCAGTCACGATAAAATAGGAAAGATCCGAACCCGCTCATGGATACTCTTGTTTAAGAGTTCCTTCATAAACAACATTGAAATTATGTCTATTTACATTACAAATATTTGTTTTAAGTTAAATAGACATGAAATAATTCACAATGTATGCATTAAATACAATGACTTCCTTTCATTATTGAAATTTAGTAATCAATGTACATTAGAAACTAAAAAAATTATCCAATAATATAAAAAATATATCAAATGTAATTTTCAACCATACAAGGTTCACAAAATACAAAATTCATCAAGTTTTGAAGATTATAGCATCATGAAATTGAGCTTCCATCTTTGATCTTCATCTACCTACATAAAAAGTGAATTAAAATCAGATTGGTTCCCAAAATCACAATTGAATGTCAAAACTATATAAAAAGTACATAATTGTCATTTTGACTCTCAAAACAACCTAAAAATATGTGGTTCATTAATAATCGACAAAGTTATGTAAACACAATTATTAAACCTTTAATTACCTCTAAATTCATGAGCCTGACATTCATTTGAGCTATTCTCAATGTAACAAATATATACAAGCATTGGTCAGGAAGGATAAGTTGATATTAAACTTTATAGATCATTGAAATAATAAATTCCATTAATAGACAATAATAATACAAGTAATGGTCATGAACTTTAAACATATGAAAATAGTAGTAAAATAGAAACAAAGGCATAATAAATAAATATGTTAAAAAAATTCAGAACAATATGTAGAATATGGAGATGTTTTACAATTCTAGTAATAGATTGAAATCAACAATTGAGTAAAGTGTAACTTGTTTGCCCATTAAGAAAAAAAAACAAAAAATAAGCATGACAAACATGCCAAAATAATACTTTTCTAACTATGGTTCATTGACAAAAAGATTCTAGTCTTGTCTATAATCACAAACCTACAAATAATACTCATGGTAAATAAAGCAATAAACAATTGAAGGCGAGAAGAGAAATTGTGTAGAACAAGAGAGAAGAAAAGAAAATTGTTATCAAAAGAATAAGAGAACGATAACTCAAAATGTTTTAAAAGATGTTTTCAATTGAAATCTGAGCATTTGTATGTTATTACCCACTTTAAAAATCTCTCATGCTCAAATCAGGCAAGCATCGAGTGGGGAAGCATCGAGTGAGTTTGTTTTGCGACAAATTTGGGCAAGCATCGAGTTCTTCATAGTGGGGGAGTTCTGGACCGGATCGAGGATTGGATTAAGACTTGGATCGAGTTCTAGACCGAATTGAGCTTTTCATAGTGGGGACGAGTTCTTCACAGTAGGGATCGAGGATCGAGTTTTAGACTGAATCGAGGATCGAGTTCTAGCATAAATTTTTAGACTAGAGTTATAGAATCATCAACCATCAGAGAAAACAAAACCCAATATACAATTGCATTCCATTTAGCTAACTCAATCTCCTTCAAGTGCAGAAACTATAATCGAACAGCAACTAAACACAAATAGTAAACATGCCAAAACACAAAAGAAAAATGAAAAAAGGAAAATCCAAAATCAAATGAAAAAGGAAATGAAAATGGATCTAAGGATGAGTAAAGAGAGGAAAATAATACTCACCAAAGTTGCTGCAACTGACAGAGACGATAGAAAATCAACCATTGACGGTAGAATGCAGGCGCACATTTTAGGGCATCACGCGGAGTTGAGAATGATAAAGAGATGAATGAGAACAATATCGGTTTTAAGTGCTAAAAGTTGTGATTTAAGAAAATAAGGGTTGAGATTTGAGAGAAAGAAGATTGGGATTTTGTGTGGAGAAACGAAGAAAGGAAAGAAGAGAAATGGAGAAAAAGAAAATATGGGTTTTGTGTGTTTGAAGAAGGGGTGAAGCGTGCAACCCCAAAAATTTTGAGTGTTTGTGCGGATAACTACAAAATTTTGAGCACACCCCCAAAATTTGATTTTTAATATTTTCCCTTTTTTTAAAAAAAAAAAATTAGAGTTTCTATAGCCTATTTTTAT
The DNA here is from genome assembly GCF_027475165.1 of Benincasa hispida. Classification (NCBI taxonomy): domain Eukaryota; kingdom Viridiplantae; phylum Streptophyta; class Magnoliopsida; order Cucurbitales; family Cucurbitaceae; genus Benincasa; species Benincasa hispida. The sequence goes on from NC_143489.1 coordinate 60,971,231, forward strand.
AACGGCTATGTCCAATAGCTATAATAAGTCATATTTATTGTAGTGGTCTATCATTGATAGCCACTACTAAAAGCTATCGGTGTTGACCATTGATGAAAGCTATCAGTGATATTCATATATCAGTAATATGACTTAGGTATATATCAATTATAAATCATATTAATGATATTGGTGATATGACTTAGGTAAATAACAGAGATAGTCATTTATAAGTCTCACTGGTAGACTTCTATCACTTACAGCTTTAAATGTTAATTTTTGAAAGATGATAGTTTCCTTTCAAAAGTTAATAATGAAGAAAATCTGATATGAGGATCTCCACGAGCAGTAGAATGATCGTTCCAAATTTCAATCGTATTTGAATATACACAATTACAATCAAGAAACGAAAACTAACTGGTCACGCATACAACGAAATTACAGAATGCTTAACAAAGATCAAGGGATAGAGAATCATACCTTTGAAGACTCATCTTCAAACACCCTCTATCTCGACCGCTCGTACAATCAACAAGGCAACAATCACGAATGCTTGCACACTATGACCCAACACAACACGATCACAGCAATCACGAACTCAGCGATCTCCAAGATCACAAACACAACGAACGGCCTCCAAAAACCTCAAACAATGTCGAGTTGAGTATGACACCACCATAATGGCTACCTTGATATTCTCGGTGCGAGAATCCAGAGGTGTGAGCTCTGTATGGACTTGGTTCGTGGCAGAGACTAGAGGAAGAACAATCGTGTAAACGATTGAACAAGTGGAAGATGACAAGCTATGAAGCACAGATACAAATATGAGTACACGATACGGATACGATCGGATACGACAATTCGTCAATTTATAAAAAATTAAGATACAGATATGTCTAAGGATACGTCATTTTTTAATATAGATATTTCTAAAAAATGAGGATACTGATACGTTGAAGATACATCTTTTTCTTTAAGAAAATATAGGATATAGATAAATTTAGCATATAAGTTAATAACAATAGCACAAAATAGAATACAAACACTGAAATACAATACAAGAAAAGCAACATCTAAGATGTTGAAGTACAATAATTAATAAAATTCAATAGAAAAGTGACTCATATTACAAAGAATAAGAAGAAGATTAGAGGGAGGAGTATGAAGATAAACGAAGAACTTCTTCATTAAATTTTTGAAAAGATCCAAATGGTTTCTATTTTGGTGGACTTTGTGGGGACTCAAATGTGAAGATGGAGATTATATGATTCTAGTCTAGGGTTTGGTTCGTTAATTTTTTTTTCTTTTAGTTTTGGACTTGAGTAGTGAGCTTTTTGAATAGGTTACCTAATTTTAGATTGGGAAAAATTAAACGAGTTACTTGTCTTTTTTCTTTAAAAAAAATACGCATAGAAATAGATACGCCAAATTGCGTGTCAAATACGTATCTAAAAAGTATCTGAAAATATAGATACTTCAAATCGCGTGTCAGATACGTATCTGAGAAGTATCTGGAAGTATCAGTATCCGATACGTATCTGATACTGATTCTTTACCTCACATGAAGTATCTGTGCTTCATAGATGACAAGTCTATCGTATAGATAATGCCCAATCATTTAGAAGAAGTTCCATGATCGTTTAGCAAAAGCTCCGCGATCATTTAACTATCAGCCAGCTGAGTGACTATCGTGTAGTGTCACTCCACGATCGTACAGTCTCTCTTCAGTTATCGTTTAGTGAATCTAATCCACTTGACAACATCTTGTGAGATCTTTTCGAGAATGGTAATTCTCACAACAATTACTAAAATTAGGAAAATATTTTTTCTTTTATTGCACGGTTACCATGAAATCATCAATAACTTCTCACTCAATTGGTTATTAGAGAAAAAGAGATAATTATCCAATAATTAATATAATTATAAATATACATGATAACCAACTTACCATACTATATTTATAAACTATAGTTTTAATATTTCATCTCATGAAACATATAAACCATAGTTTTTTTTCTATTTCATAGTACTTAATGTAAATCTCATTTACGTTAATCCTCCACTTGATGTATCTTATACATCAGACCGATCATATCATATATAATCGAATTACTTCTTGTCAATTTGAACATTTCAAATCAACATTAAGAACTGATTCTCAACTTGAATCCATTGAGCTACCAAGGGGACCTTATGAACCTGTAGGAAGTTCCAATAGTACGTGAATAACTGACTAAACACTTTAGTCACAGGATCCACCATCTGTTAGCTTCTAAGAACTCCACTAAAGATCGATGACTGAACTCTTCTTACTACAGATTCATTATGTGTCTATATCAACCAATCAACAGTGCGATAACTCTTCACAGATTGCTCGTAAGTACAATTGGACCAATAACTGTTATGCCCTTGTAGTTACATCTAGCTCCTTAAGTACCACTGATCCCTCTAATAAACATAAGTCATAGTCTTACTATGACTGAGTCCTCTCTTCCAAAGAGAAGTTATGGCCACTACGTTCAAGATCCAGAATCAGTCCTTAAGAAAGCAATCTATCTACTTGCTCCTACTTTGGGGAATGAGTGAATTTCATCTTGTGTAACTGAGTTCCCAGCTCCAAAATCAGACAAGTCCCCAAAAAGGTAGGCATGTTAAGTTGGCAATCTAGTAACTCTCACCCATACTAATCAAAGGACCGTCCTCAAAGGCAGGTGTTCCTAAAACACTCAGGATTGAAGTCATGTCACCTATGGTTGTTTAGGTAAGATGTAAGTCTCCAGTATCAACGGCATTATATACAAAGACGAATCATCTCGTGGTCCCGTCTTATACAAACACTTTGTATAGGACACCCCCACTCACATGTCTCCACATGAATGATCAGGATCTACCATCTATAGTAGTTCATAATACTTGCAAACCTCTACAAAGCGGATCGTATCTGTAGTGTCACCAGGATCAGATATCCCTCCTTAATCCTTATACTACAGGCCTATTTAGATTATCACTTAAGGTGTGATCCACTTGTATATCTCATATACATGCTTAAGTTTACATACAATAACTATTGAGCTTTCTTTATTAGATATGAGTAGATGGCAGACAAAATAACTCTTATTTTATTCATAACAATGTGTATAGATTACAAACCACGAGACTTTGGGAGAATTAGGACACCAATCCCAACAAATAAGTACTTATAAAAGTCTATCATTGATATCCACTGATAGCCTTAGGTGTTAATATTTTAAATTTGATTCTAATTGATCAATGTGTATCAATGATAGCTATTGATGGTTGATAGCAAATCGAAAGATGATTTTTCAAGTATTACTATTTCAAGGTTGTAGTAATATTTCTCAAATCGAAAACTATCACTGTTAGCAGCTATCAATGAAAGCAACTAATAGTAGCTATCTGTAACACCCCGCACATTTTTTTAGTAATAATGTAATTTCAGTAACTTTATTATTTGGAATTTCAATAATTGTTATTAGTTGGAGGGCATTTTGGACTTCAAGTGTAAGTGTGGGAATTTAATTGTTGGCGTGAAATTATTCAATTTGAAAATTAATGGCAGGAATTAATTTTCTTTTGAAATGGAAAGGAATTTAATAGTATAAATGGAAAGGAATTTAATAGTATAAATGGAAAGGAATTAAATATAAATATATTTATTTCCTTTATTATTATTATTATTATTTATATAAAAAGTCAAACCCCACTTCCCATCTGTTCGTTTTCTCCTTCCAATGAACAACAACAATGTCCACGATCTCCAACCAATGTCCTCTGACGCTGCAGCATGCAACTTCAATGGCCACAACGCTTGCGACTTAGATTTGAGTTACCCACTTCTTAATGGCTCCAAATTTCAAACAACAACCAACAAGGATTAAAGTTGTTTTGCATGTTTGTTTGATTCAAGGTTCCATTGGGCAAGGAAGAGGTTGAGCTTATAGTTTCTAGAGTTTGCGATTAGAGGTAAGTAATCTTACTACTGGAACTGCCCACGGGTCAGGCATTAGATGTATGCTAGCATGATAAATGAATGATATGGCAGAATGGCAGCATGATGGACTGATAGTATAGTATGACCAATGTATGTTCTGGTATGAGATCTGAAAGATTTATTTGTGCACATAGACACTTGAATGCTAGCATGAGATGGTATGTGTTCTATATGGTTGTATTTGATCTGTTGATGTTGAAGATTATAAGACTAGTTACAAGGATAATTTTGACTGTTCTGAGATTTAATAGACTGTTTAGAAAAGATATATGAGCATGTGATAATATGATTGAAGCACATTAATGTATGAGCATGATTTAGAATTTTATGAAATATATTAAAAGGACGATTGGGCATGATCTTAAATTATGAATTAAGCGACACCACTACGGAAATGTCTTAAAGTTAGGTGAAAGTTATAGCATTTTGTTGAGGTGCTTATTGATGTGATTTTTTATGAAAGTGCGTAAGTTATATGATGTATTATGAAATTTCAAATGATTAATTGTTACATGAGTTAGTGCATGAAAGTGATGCATGTCCAAAGGCGCTAGTACATGAAAAGATGTACTAGGGTTGGTGTATATGAAAGTGATACATACACAGAGGGTACTGGGGTGTACGAAAGAGGTACATACTTAGTGGGTTATGTGTATACGAAAGAGGTGTATGCCTAACTATGTGTACCAAAGAGGTACGCATCCCTACCTTTATAGAGAGGATCTGGGGTGTACGAAAGAGGTACATACTCAATGGGTTATATGTATACGAAAGAGGTATATACATAACTAGATATACGAAAGAGGTACATAATTAGTAGGTTAGGTGTATACAAAAGAGGTGTATACTTAACCATGTGTACGAAAAAGGTACACATTAAGTGGGTTATGTGTATACGAAAGAGGTGTATACGTAACCATGTGTACGAAAGAGGTACACATTAAGTGGGTTTTGTGTATACGAAAGAGGTGTATGCATAATCATGCATATGTAAGAGATTGCGTTTCCCTCGGGATTCATCAGAGGTAGTGGACATATTTAACTACAGTAGGATAGGACTCAGTCTCCTTCTTGTTTCATATGTATATGTGTCCCATGAGGACTAGAGTAGTTTATATGTTTCACCAAAGGTAGGTATCTATAGGACATAAATGCCCAGCCTGACCTTAGTAGTGGGGTTACTTACTGAGTATTTTATACTCATTCTTTCTCTCATGTTGTTGTTTCAGGTAAGGATAGAGATGCACCGGCGATGGACAAGGGAAATTCGTGATTGAGCCATTGGGACTAGTTTTTACGCTTCCGCTCATGAGATTTAAAGTTCTTTTCATGTTCCTCTCTTTTAGTTTTGATGCTTAAAACTTACTTTTAAGAATTGTTTTTCAGACGTATTTATTGTCTTTTATGATTCATGGGTACCCTACTATTGTTTTAATATTTGAATTTAATGAACGACTTTTGAACTTACCTTATTTAATTAGCATTTATTTCGCCATAACGGAGTATCGTTTTGAGTTCCATGCATGTATTTAGTAACGGTCTAACTTAAGTCCTAGGAGATCGGGTTGTTACACTATCAATGGCTACCATTAGTATGGTAAGTTGGTTATCATGATCTACCACTGATAGCTGCTATCAGTTATTACCATTAATAGATGTTATCAGTGATAGCTTTCAATTTAGAAAACTGGAAGAAGAAGTGTGAAATGGTAGGCTGTGTGTGGGTTTTTTAGTCATTTATCTATATAATTATCACTGATAGATGCTATTATTGATATCTAGCACTAATTTTGTACCATATCCCTAGTATGTTTATCCTTGTTCTACATTTTTAATTATTTTAGGTCTGATTATTATTTGTGCAACCAGCCCTTTATTATATATCATAGTTGCTTATATTTTTTTTACCAAGATATTGAATTGGAATTTGAAATTAAAATTTATTTTATATAAATTTTTTAAATTAATATATATTATTTTATTGTGAAAATAACATATAAAAATAATATACATTGCATTAATTTAAAAAGAAATTCAAGTTGATAAAAATAAACATGTTATATTCAAATGATATAAAATTAATAAATAGTTATAAGGACATTCTTGGGACATAAATTCAAGATATTTTCAATGAAAAATGCTACGAAACAAACACAGTTATAAAAAATTTAAAGATAACTATAACAAACATGAACCAAACATCTATAATCCTAAGTATCTATAATTTCAGAAATCTAGATTTCAATTATGTACCTTGAGAGAAAAAAATCAACCTTTTAAGATATTTAAGATTACTAACAGGAAACTAAAAGAGTAACATTCAAATAAGGAAATTGTCAGAAATAGCACATTTAAGTTTTTACATTACAAAACTAGCATATTTTTTAAAAACTCATAAAAATAGTTGTTCTCGATCCATCTTGGACGAGATCAACCACGAGATTTTAGTTAAAAAATCAACTTTTTCCAACTTATCGATTGTTTGGGATCTCTCGGTACATCTCGCTAAATTATATACCAAGATTATGTGCATCTCGGTGTTAATCCCAAGTAAAATAATACCGAGATTCTATATAATTGAGTTTTCTCGATGAAATTTTGAGCATAGTTAACATTGAAATTCACATATTTGAGCTTTCTTAGTGGAATTTCAGGTAGGATTAACAACGAGATTCTACATATATCTCAAATCTTACTCAATTTTTCGAAAAATTTGATCTTTTTTAAAATTTAGAAATGTTGAATCAATTTGAAAAATCTATTTTGATAATTGAAAAACCCATTTAGAATTTTGGAAATTCATATAATTGTGAAAACGTAAATTATACTAAAGATTTGAAACATTACGTAATAATTTGATATAATATTTAGTAAATATAACCAAATTTGGAGAAATTTAAAAATAATATAAGATTTGGTTTAAGATTTGAGAAGATTAATAAAAAAAATTAGCAAATCTCGATGTGTAATTAAGCAAGATGGAAGGCCCAAAATAATTGATGAATTAGAAAAGTTGATTTTTTTAACTGGACCGAAAAAAACTATTTTGACTAGTTTTCAAGAAGAGTACTAGTTTTGTAAGGTAAAAACCTAAACGTGTTATTTCTTACAATTTTTCATCCAAATGTGAAAAAATATAGTTTTAATTTTATGTATAGGAATAAAAAGGAATATGATTAAAATAATTGCGAATAAAGAAAGATAATGTTCGAACGCCGTTGATGATCGAAATAAATAAGTTTAAAATTTGTTTAAAATACTATTGGTTCAATAAAGCTGAAAAAGAAAATTATTCCCCGTTTACTTATCGTTAATATTTCTAAAATATTTGTTATTATTTCTTAGCTTATATAACACGTGTGATCACGTTAAATTTATAGTTTTATTTAATACATAGGAAAAAAAATTAAAAAGATTCTAATTAATAAAATATTCTTTCAAAGTGAACTTAAGTCAATGGTAATTGATATGACATTTCTCTTTAAAAGTTATTTGATATCATATAAATTTTAATTTCATGATTATATAATAAAACCCTAATATTGTATAAAACAATAAATGTTAAGATCTTTGAACTAGATGATTTTCAACATACCTTGATTTGTGATGTTGATTTAGTAACGGATCAAGCTTCTCTCTCTTAGCATTTCTTTATAAGTTACTTAGGTTTCTTGATGAAGCGGAGATATGACAATACCTACGATTTTATCTTTATATAACACATCTCATCGAGACGTTTAATTAAGGAATTGACTTTTAATTAATTTAGGAAATATCGTTTACTTAACTGGCTTGATAAAATAATAGGCTTAAGAGATAAAATAACTGATAATGTACATGGGCCACATTGATGATAATATTAAATTTAAATAAAATTTAATACCCCATCCCTGCAATTGTTGTACTAAAAAATATTTGAAAGTGCGTATAATGTAATTGTTCATTTTAATACCCCATCCCTGCAATTGTTGTACTAAAAAATATTTGAAAGTGCGTATAATGTAATTGTTCATTTAAACATATTTTTATTATTAGATTGTGATATTCATATTTATAGTCTAGATTATACCTATATACAGAAGGATACATCACTCTGTCACATAACCAATTCGACCTAGATAACTATAAAGAAGTAAAGGATGTGATATTCCATTCAAACATATTTTCATTCTTAAATCACGATGTTGTATATTTATGGTTTAGATCACATTCATTACACGAAAGGATACACTGTTTTGATCAGAATAATTGTAATAGGACAAAAGACATGATTTTCCATTTAAACATATCTCTATCATTAGATTTTGATGTGTCATATTTATGATCTAAATAGGTGTAGCAAGGCAAAAGATGTGAATGCTCATTCAAGCATATTTCTAATGTTAGATCATAAGATTTCATATATATTCTAAATCACATCTAAATAGGTGTAACAAGACAAAAGATGAGAATGTTCATTCAAACATATTTCTACCGTTAGATCATGAGATGTCATATCTATTCTAAATCACATCCACAAACAAAATTATACACCACTTCAATTCAAATAATTGTAACAAAAGACAAAAATATGTATTATTAAATTATGCAATGAGAAAATGCAGATAATGTTCTCATGATCTCTTTTATATATATTATATATGAGCTTTTTTATTATAGATTTTGGAAATGTAGTCGCATAATATGTTTTCTTACATGAAAATTGTTATAATTATTTCAACTAATTTTGATAAAAGTTAGGATAATTACACTAAGTAATACTTTTAAAGTTGTTTCATATCACATTCCATGATATAACATAACGTCTTCTTTTTCGATAATTAAATGTATAGCAATATTTTTTAAAAAGAAATTATAAAAATATAACAAAATTTATCAACGATATAATCTATCACTGATAGATTCACAGAGCTATATCTAAATTTTGTAATATCTACAAATTCTTTTGCATTGTACTATATTTATTAATACTTTAGATATAATTATTATATTTATAACAACTCTAAAAATTAATTTGAAAAACTAAATTTAAGATTTATTGAAAAATGATCGGAAACAAAATAATTTTATCCTTCAATGTTGATGTATTAAAATAAATATTTTAGAAAGTTGTAGCAAAAAAATAAAATATTCGATCCCTCTGCTTTTTATCTTGCTTCTTCTTCTTCCTCCTCTCTTTATTCGAAGTCTCTGTTTTCCTCTGTTTCTCTCTGTTTTTCTTCAACTTCACCTCCATGGCTTCTTCTTTGGACTGCATCCTTTTCGGTAAATTCTTCTTCTTCTCTATCTTCATTTCCATGAGTTGAGATTTCAGATTTTGCAACTCTGTTTTTGCATACAGACATGGATGATACTCTGTACCCGTTCAACACTGGAATTGCTGATGCTGTCAATAAAAACATCGAAGGTATCAGACATCTGTTTCGTTTCTTCCCATGTTTTTGTGGATTTTCTTTAAATTTTATATTTATTGATTCAAGATTTTGAGTAGTAGTGTTGGTTTTTGACAGTTTTTCTCATCCAGAAATGTGGAATTCCAGAAACTAAAGCTTCCATTCTTCGGAAAGAGCTTTTCGAGACATATGGTGGCAACCTGGCTGGTTTGCGAGTAATTTCCCCCATTAACCATTTTAATCTATGTTTTTGCATTTTAATATTAAGTTCTAATTTTAAATGAGATGATGTTTTTTCTTTTATCAAAACTCAAAATTTACATGTTTTTAGGAAAGTTGTCCAACGTCTCAAAAATTGCACAAAAAATGTCAAATGATTTATATTTTCAAAAACAAAAAAAAAAATGTCAAATCACCCTATACTGATATCAAATTTAGGTAAAATTATCAAAATATATTCGTGCACGCGAAAAAGCCATCTCGCTCATGCTTTCTTTTAGTCTTGCTCTCGCTCTCTCTCTCTTCTTATTTTCATTCATAAATCAATATTCTCTCTCTATATCCCTCGCTCTTTTTAGTCCTGCTCTCTTTCTTAATTTCGCTTTCTCTCTCACTCTCGGTCTCTCTTGCTATCTCTCTCCCTTTTCACTCATAAATCAATCTTTTCTCTCTATCTCTCGTTCTTCCTTTTCTCATTCATAAATCACTTTCTCTCTCTATATCTCTCGCTATCTCTGGGTCTCACTCTCTCTTGGGAGGGCTCAATCATCTTCAATACCATTCCTCTCTCCCTCCCAATTACGCGATTCTCTTCATTTCATTCACCTTTTTCTTTTCCTTCTGTTTTATGCTAGATTTGGGATTTTGTTCTAAATCTAACCAAGTTGAGAGGGTTCATTGTTAGAGAAGAAGAAGAACAAGAGAGGAAAAAAAGGGAAAAAAAAAAAAAAGAGTTTTCACTGAAGCTGGTATGTCAAAAAAGAAGAAAAAGAAAGAAAGAGAAAAAGAAAAGAGTTTCCTCAAAGTTGGTTCGCCAAAAAAGTTGTGGTCACACCGAGAAGGAAAGAGGCATCAAAAAATGAAAGAGGAAAGACGAATAAATAAATCAAGGACATATTCATAACTTCACTCAACCATGACATCAATAGAAGGTTATTTGACATTTTTCTAAAAAGAATAAGTCATTTAACATTTTGGGTCTCTAAAATAAGTCAACTGTACAAATTTCCTCATGTTTTTGTTCACTGAAGAGATGTTTAACTTGTGTCATAAATTCATTAGATCTAAATATTTTTATAAGGCTCTCTTTGAAATGACTACAATAAAAAGAGTTTTTCAAAGAAATCGTTTTTATTTAAATTCTTTTTGATAAAATTAATTTAAAATGCTCTTTAAAAGCGTTTAAAAAACTATCTTGAGTTGTTGCTAAACATTTCAATTCTTTTTTCCAAAATGACTTATTTTAAAAAATTAACCAAACATATTCTAAATCTCTCTCTTACCAACACTTTTTCACACACAACATTTCGTTCAATTCCTTCTACACTTTCTCATATTTATCTATATATTTTGCTTTTCTAAGAGCAAATTGACAAAAGAGAGTTGTGAAAAATTGAACTCAACTTTTCAATATAAAGTAGTATGAGCTTGACAACTTTTTACTTAAAAGTATGATGAAATGATGAGAGAGGTTAATCCGAACTCAACAAATACATGATTTCTCAAGATAATTTCGTTCTCTCTATGGTGCTGAAGGTGTCATGAATAGTTGTCTCCTAGATTAGAAAAGATGATTAACATGTGAATGTAATATTTCAACCACAAGATTTAACAAACACTACAGTATATGAATAATTGTATAGAAAAATAATAAAGAAATAAAGAAACCATTCTTTGAACATATGTATGTGTGTGTTTTATTTTTTGAGTGTGTATAAAATGATAAGAAAACTATGTAATTATAGACTCTTTGTGGTAATCCAAATAGTAATATTTTTTGGTATAGAGTTGTGTCTTTTAATCAAACACATGTCGTTTCCTTAAAGTTGGGTTCTTTAGAAAAAAAACATCCACTTAAAGGGTGATCATCAATAGGTCATCATCGAACCAACTATAACAATTTTCGTTTTACGAAAACTAACAACATCTGTTGAGGGTACTAGCATCAAATGATCAACTAGCTGGTGTAAGAAGAAAAAAAATGGTGGTAGAAAGAATTATGTTTGTTGGTAAATACCTCCCACTTCTACCATAAGAATAAGCAAAATAATAATAATAATAATAATAATAACAGAGAAATTAAAAGAAAGAAATAAAACTGAAAACACAAGAATTTATGTGGAAAAATCCAAACTCGGGGAAAAACCACGGCCCACCAGAAAAAAATTCACTATGTGAAAATTTGTTACAATCACATAGAACAATTCCCTCCTCGATCCCAATTACAAGAGCACTCTCTCAAAGCTTTTAACTATTCACACCCTTTTCTCACTCTCAAACTAGAGAATATATCAAGGGAATTTAACTAGAGCTAGCATACTCAAGCTTAAAGTGTTTCTAACTAGGACGACTAAAAACTAAAGGCATGGACTCCTTTTATAAGCTTGGAGCCTATGACTTTCCTAAACTTTTTTTATGTAGGACAAGCCTATGACTTTCCTAAATTTTTTTTATATAGGACAACTGTATTTCTAATATTTTGTCAAAAAATCCAAATTCCACCTTAGCAAGATATTTGAAGAATCCACAACTTCTATAACATCCATTATCTTCACCAACAATCATAATTCTCATCTCATACAATTATAACCTACTTCGTCATAAAAAGTAGACCACTTGAAATACCACCTCCCAAGATTTTTCTTTTTCGTCACATGCCGATAAACCATGTTATGGTGCAACTTCCATCTACTTGGCTTACTTGGAATTCCTTTAGCCATCGACACAACTTCTACCACACACATTGCATAACTGCTAAGTCAATGCCCATGTGCAAACTTGTGAAATTTCTAACATCACATCCTCTATCATGGTAAGACGAATATACCACAAGGATGAATTTCGTCTTCTTCAAAGGAAGTGAAGATTATAAGCTCATACATTCAACATTCAAGAAGCTTTTTCACATTTCTTTAATCTTTACAGTTAGTTATTCTAACTACTTATATCAGAAATTAGTATAAATACTCATCATTTACAAATTTTTAGATACAACAACTACATAGCTTCAAGAAGAACTTGAAAGATCTGTAAAGAAAAAGAGTTTGTGACTTAGCTTCATTAATAAAACTCTTTCCTTCCCGTGGACGTAAGCTTTAATAGCCGAACTACGTACATCGCTCAGCATTTCTTCCCTTTCTTCTCATCGTCTACAAGATAGCACGATTGTTTACCATTTTCTTCATATCATCTAGAAGATCGACCGATCGTCTACCTTTTCCTTTAGCAATTGTCTACACGATTGCATGTTCATTTACCTTTTTTTTCTGCCATCGTCTACACGATTGCAAGACTCCTCCATCGTATACTCAAAGCAGTTGTACAAATCAAACAAGAAACCATTAGGGTTAGAAAAAGTAAAAGAACACAGAAGGCGGAGAATCAGAGAATCAGAGAATAAGAGAGAGAAATAAAAATTAATTTTTCAATAAACACCCATCAGAAAGAAAGTCATTCTTTCATGTTTCCATCAGACAAAGAACAGTGGAACAGACCACGTGTAAGGAATCAGCTCGAAAATCGTGGACACATAATAGCCAAGTTTTCTACCAACCAAAAATATTTTGGGGCAAAGAACTAGGCTCTCAGTTTGGATCACCAAAAAGGGGCCTCACTTTATTTCATCATTTGGGCTAAAAGTTTCATCAATTCACAAAAGCAGGCCCAACAAAGTGGTATCAGAGCAATAGGCATTCAAGATCTTAATTCTTGGAGAATGAAGACACAAGTTATTCATCCAAAATGTCAGTAACAAGGTTCAAGGTGGAGAAATTCGATGGAAAATGAGACTTTGGACTGTGGAAGGCCAAGATCAAGGCGATACTCGGCCAGCAGAAAGCCCACAGAGCCCTCCTTGATCCATCAACACTCCCTACCACAGTGACGACCCAAGAAAAGGAAGATTGGGAGCTGGCAGCCTACGGTATGTTGGTTCTTAATCTTAGTGACAGTGTTCTTAGACAAGTTTTAGATCAAGAAACTGCATATAGAATATGGACTAAGCTAAAAGAGTTGTATACTATTAAAGACCTTCCTAGCAAAATGTATCTTAGGGAGAAATTCTTCACATTTAAAATGGATTCATCTAAAACTCTAACTGACAACTTAGATGAGTTCAAGAATATAGTTACTAAATTTAAAACTCTAGGAGAAAAACTTGGTGATGAAAATGAGACCTATGTGCTTCTAAACTGTTTGCTTGAACCGTATAAAGAAATTAAGAATGCTCTAAAGTATGGAAGGGATAGTATAAGCACAGACACCATAATCTCAGCCCTAAGAACCAGATGGCTTGAGCTACAGATTGATAAAAAAGGATAAACCTAGTGGTGAAGGTCTGTTTGTAAAAGGAAACTTTAAGCAAAACTATTCTAAAGACAGAAATTCTCATAACCCAGAAGAAAATAAATCAAAACAGAAAATAAAATGCAAGTACTGTAAGAAAAAGGGACATCTAATAAAAGACTGTTTTATTTTAAAGAGAAAGAACCAAGAGAAAGAGAAGGATTCAAAAGGCAAACAACCCGAAGCATTTGTTGTAAAAGGTTCCTTCATCTACTCAAATGCTTTAGCCTCAACTTTAGACAAATCTAATCATGTAAACCCTCTAAGAAAACATGATTGGGTTTTAGACTCCGGATGCACCTACCATATGACCTCAATAAAACCTTGGTTTAACACCTTTAAGGAAACAGAAGGAGAAATGGTTTATATGGGAAACAACCAAGGCTGTAAAATAGAAGGCATTGGCTCTGTTTCCATGAAACTTAAGGATGGAACCATCAAACTTCTTAGGAATGTAAGATATGTTCCACTACTTAAGAGAAATCTAATCTCCTTAGGTATGTTAGATGCTATAGGGTATGAATACAGGGGTAAAGGAGGAACTCTTGAAGTGCTAAAGGACTCTAAAGTAATATTAGTTGGGGAAAAGATAAATGACTTATTTGTGGTCAAGGAGTTGAGATGAGGGCGGGAGCTTATGTAGCCACCACAAATGAGATCATAGATGCTGATGTGTATGGCACAAAAGATTATCTCACATAAGTGCTAAAGGCCTAGAAGTCCTATCTAATCAAGGAATTCTCCCTAAAGATCTCTCAAAAGATCTAACCTTTTGTGAACACTGTGTTTTAGGGAAAGCCACAAGGCAAATTTTTACTAAAGCACAACATACCACAAAAGTTATCCTAGACTATATACACTTTGATCTATGGGGTCCAGCTCCTACACCTAGCCTAAGTGGCTCAAAGTATTTACTTTCTTTTATTGATGACTTCTCTAGGAAAAATTGAGTTTACTTCCTTAAAACTAAAAACCAAGTGTTTGATAGGTTTAAGGAATGGAAATTCGTGATAGAGAAACAAACTTCTAAAGAAATTAAATACTTAAAAACTGACAATGGATTAGAATTTTGTAGTGAAGAGTTTAACAAATTCTGTAAAGAAACAGGAATTACTAGGCATAGGGCAGTTAGATTCACTCCTAAAAAAAATGGAGTAGCTGAAAGACTAAATAAAACAGTCATGGAAAGAGTTAGATGTCTCCTATTAGATGTAATACTAAGTGAAAATTACTGGGCAGAGGCTGCAAGCTAAAGAGTGTACACATTAAATAAGTGTCCACATTCCTCCCTAAATTTTTTTACTCTTGAAGAAAAATGGATCACACACCTACCTAACCTAAAAAACCTAAGGGTATTTGGATGTGTTGGTTATTTATCAAAATAAAGGAAAATTAAAATCTAGGGCACTAAAGTGTATGTTTGTAGGGTTTTCTGAGGGAGTAAAAGGATTTAAAATGTGGAACATTATTGAAAAGAGATTTATTATAAGCAGAGATGTCACTTTCAGAGAAAAAGAAATGTTTATGCAAAAGGAAAAGACATCCTATGAAGTTTCTAATAGCCCTAATACTACTAGAATTGAGGTGGAGTCACCTAAAGTTTCTTTTGATGGATCTTATACCGAGAGTTCCATGAGCATGTTCAAATCGCTCCGATTTCATAGTGACTGAAATATAAAAGATATACATTCAACACATATAGTTATGCACATTAATCTAATTATCGACATGCTCAGAATAAAAGGAATAACAAGGAAAGGGTTCCATACCAGTTGAAGACTCTCTTCGAACTTCTGAACCTTAACCCAGCGGATCCCTCCAACAGATCTACCAACACTCGGTAGGAACATCAACTGTAACAACACGATCAATACAAACACGAACACTGCAGCGGGGATGATACCACCACTAACGAACCCCGGGTATTCTCGGAGTGAAAACCCAAAGAGTGGGCTTTGGTGAATTTGGTAGAGGACGAAAGATAATGAGTTGTGTAGGCGATAAGCAAGTGGGAGATAATACAGTGCTATCGTATAGCAGGAATGTTTATCGCATAGAGGAGCTACACAATCGTGTGAAAACCTGAACGATCATTTAGGAAAAACGTATACGATTGTTTAGAGAAATCGTGAGGTAGACGATCATTTAGATGGAAGAGCTACTATCGTATAGGCTCTCGGGCGATCGTTTTCACGAATTCTTTTGGGCGGTCAAAAAAAATGAATGCACGATACAAAAAATGAAAACTCTTTTCATTTTTAACCCGCTGGTTACCGTAACCAACGCTGCCCATTATCCACGTCCGAACGTGGAAGAATTTGTTAATTATCATATAATTAATCAATTAACTAATAAATAAATATAATCATATTATATTTATATCCTATAGTTTGATATCACATATCTACTATAGTATTTTCTCCTCTACTTGATATAAATCATATTTATATCTAATTTCCTCCAAAATAATTTATCTCATATATTTAGCCAATTATATCATATATAATTAACTAGTCCAATTATATCATATATAGTTGAACTTCCTCTTGTCAATTTAAACATTTCAAATTAACCCAAACACTGGTTCTCGACTTTATCCAAGCTACCAGAGGACCTAATGGACCTGTGGCTCGAAGCTTCAATGGTACGTGAATAGCTGACTAAACTCTTTAGCCTTGAAATCCACCATTCGTTAACTGTCAATGATTCCACTAAAGACCAACAGCTAAACTCTTCTTACCACAGATATATTTCTGTGTCCATCGGATATAACCAATCATGAGTACGATGACCCTTCACAGACGCTCGTAAGTACAGCTAGGCCAATTTACCGTTTTGCCCTTGTAGTTACATCTCACTCTTTAAGTACCACTGATGCCTCTAATGAACAATATAACATAGTCCAACTATGTGTGAACACCTCTCGGGCTAAGAGAATGTGTGTGGCGCCACATCGTTCAAGCCCCAGAATCAGCCCTTAAAGGAGCCATCTATCTACTTACCCCTACCTCGGGGAAGGAGTGAATTCCATCTTGTGTAGCTGAGTTCCCAGCTCCCAAATTAGACAAATCCCTAAAATGGTAGGTTTGAATCAACGATCTGGCCACTCGTACCCATACAAATCAAAGGATCGCCCTCAATGGTAGAAGTTCTCAACTCACTCAGGATTGAGGTCATGTTACCTATGGTCATCCTAGTGAAGTGAAGTCTCTGTCATGAACGGTGTTATATAACAAGACGTTAACACCTCGTGGTCAGGTCTTATACAAACTCTTTGTATAGGATGCCCCTGCTCGCATGTCCTCAACACGAATGATTAAGATCAGACCATCTGTGACAAATCACAACACTTGTGACCATTCCACAAAGTAGGTCGCGTCCATAGCATTACCAGGATAAGGTTTCCCTCCTTTATCCATTTACTACAGAACATTTTGGTTATCACTCAAGACATGATCCACTTGTATGTCACTACATACATGCTTGAGTCACATACAGATAATCAGGGTTTTTATGTTTATTGGTTTGTGGTAAAGCAAATAAAACAATTAACCGAGCAAAATACAAGATGTGAAGTAAATATCATATATTAACAACAAAAGTGTTCGTACATACTATTTACAAACTACAGGACTCGAGACTTTAGGGCATCAACCCCAACATCTTCCACTAACCACCCTCCTATAGATTTAGAAGAAGAAAAGGATGCCTCAAATGAGATCACTAGGAATACTAAAGTTGTACCTGATTTAAGTCAGTATTCCTTGGTTAGGGATAGAAAAAGAAGAGTGATAGTTCCTCCAGCGAGGTATACTGAAAATAACTGTATGAACCTAGTTCTAAATGCCACAATAGCTCCTAATGACCAAGAACCAACCACTTTTGAAGAGGCACTAAACTGCCCTAATGCTAGGTTTTGGATTCAAACTATGTGTAAAGAGATGGAGTCACTCACTGCCAATAATACCTGGACCCTAGCTCCTCTTCCTAAAGGTTGTAAACCTATAGCCTTTAAATGGATATATAAACTAAAGGAAGGTTCTACTAAAGAAGAAAAGTCTAGGTACAAAGCAAGGTTAGTGGCTAAAGGATTTACTCAGAGAGAAGGAATATACTATACTGAAACCTTTTCACCAGTAGTAATCAAACCTCTATTAGGCTACTTTTATCTCTAGTTGCTCAGTATAATCTAGAATTAGATCAACTAGATGTTAAAATTGTCTTTCTACATGGAAACTTAGATGAGGTTATCTATATGGTTCAACCTAAAGGGTTTGAGGAAAAGGGTAAGGAAGACCTGTACTGTCTCCTAAATAAGTCAATATATGGTCTAAAACAATCTTCTAGATGCTGGTACAGAAGGTTTAATGACTACATAGAGAGTATAGGTTTTCAAAGAAGTTCCTATGATATTTGTTCTTATATTAATTCTACTACCTATAAGGACAAAGTCTACTTATTGCTCTATGTTGATGATATGTTACTAGTAGGAAAATCTAAGGAGGATTTAACTCATGTAAAAAATCTCCTAAAGAGAGAATTTGACATGAAGGACTTGGGTCAGTTTAGAAAGATCATTGGGATAGATATTTAAAGGGACAGAACATCTTCAACCCTAACCATAAGTCAACTAAGCTACTGTAAAAAGGTAATAAACAGATTCAATATGACAAATGCAAAACCAGTCACCATACCTATTGTTACACACTTTAAACTTTCCTCTGAGAACTCACCAAAAGAGATTTGACTTAAATTTAATTAATTCCTTATAATTAAGCAGTAGGGAATCTAATATACTTAATGATATCTACTAATCCAGACTTATCTTACAGCACTAGTTTAGTTAGTAGATACATGTCTAACCCTGGAAAAAGATATTGGGAAACAACAAAATGGATTTTAAGATATCTAATTTGGTCTAAACAGTCGAAATTAACATATCAAAGTACTAATGAATCAAATTTAGAGCTATATGGATATGTTGATTCAGATTTTGCAGGTGACCAAGACAAAAGGAGATTTCTAATAGGTTATCTATTCTTATTTGGTCCTAACTTGTTGTGTTGGAAAGTAAATTTACAATTAATCACAACATTGTCAACCACAGAAGCAGAGTACATGGCTCTATCAGAAGCAATAAAGGAAGCACTATGGTTAAAAGGATTGATGAAGGACTTTGATATTAATCAAACAGTAGTTAAAATCTACTGTGATAATCAAAGTGCCATTCACTTTTCCAAAAATACTCAGTATCATTCAAGGACCAAACACATAGATATCAAGTATCATTTTGTAAGAGATAGAATAGAGAAAGGAGAAGTCGAGGTGCCAAAAGTTCATACCAACGAGAACACAGCGGACATGCTTTCCAAAGCTGTGAGTAAACTCAAGCTTGCTAATTGTCTTGGTCAGATCGGGTTTCTGCTTCCTGAAAAGAGGTGAAGATATGTTAAATCCGGAAGGAGAAGAGCTTGCATGTTGAGCTTAAGGTGGAGATTTGAAGATTATAAGCTCATACATTCAACATTCAAGAAGCTTTTTTTACATTTCTTTAATCTTTACAGTTAGTTATTGTAACTACTTATATCAGAATTAGTATAAATACTCATCATTTACAAATTTTTAGATACAACAACTACATAGCTTCAAGAAGAACTTGAAAGATCTTTAAAGAAAAAGACTTTGTGACTTAGCTTCATTAATAAAACTCTCTCCTTCCTGTGGACGTAAGCTTTAATAGCCAAACCACGTACAACGCTGAGCATTTCTTCCCTTTCTTCTCATCGTCTACAAGATAACATGATCGTTTACTATTTTCTTCATATCGTCTAGAAGATCGACCGATCGTCTACCTTTTCCTTCAGCAATCGTCTACACGATTGCATATTCCTTTACCTTTTCTTTTTGCCATCGTCTACACGATTGCAAGACTCCTCCATCGTATACTCAAAGTAGTCGCTCAGATCAAACAAGAAAGCATTAGGGTTAAAAGAAAGTAAAAGAACACAGAAGGCGGAGAACGAGAGAATCAAAGAACAAGGAGAAAGAAAAATTAATTTTGCAATAAACACCCATTAGAAAGAAAGTCATTCTTTTATTTTTCCATCAGACAAAGAACAGTGGGACAGACCATGTGTAAGGCATCAGCTGAAAAATTATGGGCACACAATAGCCAAGTTTTATACCAACCAAAAAGATTTTGGGGCAAAGAACTGGGCTCTCGGTTTGGATCAGCAAAAAGGGTCTCACTTTATTTCATCATTTGGGCTAAAAGTTTCATCAATTCACAGAAGCAGGCTCAACAGGAAGTCACCGTCTCCTCTAGTGAGAAAGACACCGTCAGCATCCAATCTAGAGCCCTTTAACGAACTTGCTCGAAGACTCTCCTTTTTAAATCTTTGCTAGAATCACTCTGGAACTGCACTAGAACACCATCACTACTTAACATGTACTTCTATGATCCATAGTGCATCAACACATGTTTAACTTGCACTTGCCACAAGTTGAAGTTAATCCTTCCATCAAATTTAATCAAACTCATAAAGCTTGACACACATCTATTTCACTCCTAGAAAATCAGCAAATAGTGAACAACTTATACTTTTCATAAATATTGCAACCTGCTTCAAAAATTCTTTTTTGATGTGGAAGATCAGACAATGTTGCAACCACAAAGCATATTTAGAAATTAAAAAAACTACGAATTCTAACGCTCTGATACCACTTGTTGGGAAATAACTCCCACTTCTATCGTAGGAATAAGCAGAAAAATAATAAAGAAATTAAAAGAAAGCAATAAAACTGGAAACACAAGAATTTACATGGAAAACTCTCAACTTGGAGAAAAACCACGGCCCACCAGAAAGAAATCCACTATGTGAAAATTTGTAATCACATAGAATAATTCTCTCCCTAATCCCAATTACAAGAGCACACTCTCAAAGTTTTTGACTACCCATACCCTTTTCTCACTCAAACTAGAAATACATCAAGAGAATTTAACTAGAGCTAGTACACCCAAGCTTAAAGTGCTTTAAACTGGGACGACTAAAAACCAAAGGCATAGACTCCTTTTATAGGCTTGGAGCCCAGGACTTTCCTCATCCTTTTTTATGTAGGACAAGTCCATGACTTTCTTAAACCTTTTCAATGTTGGACAAGCCCTTGACTTTCCTAAATCTTTTTTATGTAGGACAACTGCATTTCTAACATTTTGCTAAAAACCCAACAATGTTAGGTAGGCAACAAAACTTCGATGGTGGCAACAAAAGTCGTAAGCATGATGACAACCACAGAGAAACCATAGACACAATAACAACAACAATAGAAAATAGGAAACAATGGTGAATTGAAGAGGGAAGGGAGAAGAAGAAAGAGTGTAAAGAAAAATGTTGGGGAAAAAACCCACTATTACCACAATAATAAGCAAAATCAAATTGAAAAATTAGAAAAAAAAACATAAGAAATTTAAAAGGAAAACTCAAAACTATAAGAAAAACCTTGACCAACTAGAAAGAAATCCACTATGTGAAAATTTGCTACAATCATATAGAATTCTCTCCCCGACTTACAAAAGCTCTCTTTCGAAGCTTTTGTACTACTCAGTGCTAACACCATTTTCTACACTCTCAACTAGAAAATACAAAAAAAGAATTTAACCAAAGTTACCACATCTAAGCTTAAAGTGTTTCTAATTAGGACAATATGAAATCAAGGTCATAGGCTTCATTTATAATGCTTGGAACTCATTACTTATGTGGAACAACTAGTTTTCTAATATTTTGTTGAAATCTAATAAATTTCACCTTGGCAAGATATATGAAGAATCTATAGCTTCTATTGCATCCATTGTCTTCACCGGCAATCATATTCTCAACTCAGAGAACTATAACCTACTCCACCATAAAGAGTAGATCACATGGAATTTCACATTTTAAGATTTTTCCTTTTATCACTTGTTGATAAACCATGTACAAATTTATGGTGCAACTTCCATTCACTTGGCTCAAGTTCTTCAAACACCGATATAACTTCCATCACACACATTGCAACTTTTATAACCACTAAGTCAATTGGCGTGTGCGAACTTATAGAATCACTAACAACACATCC
This sequence comes from Benincasa hispida, assembly GCF_027475165.1. Classification (NCBI taxonomy): domain Eukaryota; kingdom Viridiplantae; phylum Streptophyta; class Magnoliopsida; order Cucurbitales; family Cucurbitaceae; genus Benincasa; species Benincasa hispida. Next base: position 60,993,290 of record NC_143489.1, read on the forward strand.
TCTATCATGGTAAACAGACATGTCATCAAGGTTAATTTCATCTTCTTCAGAGGAAGTTATCGTCTTCCTTGATGAGAAAGAAAACGTCAATATCCAATCCAGAACCCTTGAGCGAACCTACTCTATTTTTCATGTTCTCATATTGTCTGCATTCACAATAGTTTATCTTTTGTTTGAAGACTTTCTTATTTGAACTTATCTTGGAATCACTCTTGGATTCCATTAGATCACCATCACCATTTAATTTGCATGTGGGTAACCCAAATTGTATGATTATATCATTGACTTGCCCCTGTCATAAGTTGAAGTAGATCCTTCCATCAAATTTCTTTTCGTCCAACTTTATTAGATTCATAAAGCTTGGCGCATCTGCTCACGCCTAGCAAGTCTTCAAATAGTGAACAACTCAGATAATTCACAATATTATAGCACGTTTCAAGAATTTTTTTTATGAGAAAGTTCAAACGATACTGCAAGCACAAAGTATACTGAAAAATTCAAGAAAATACTAACCTAAAACTCTAATACCACTTGTTTGGAAAAACATCTTACTAATACTACAGGAATGAGCCGAAGTAATTAAAAACTAAAAGAAAAACAAGAATTTTCGTGGAGACCTCCAAAATCGGAGAAAAACCGTGGCCCACCAAAAGAAATTCACTATATGAAAATTTGTTACAATCACATAATTTTCTCTCGACTCCAATATAATAACACTTTATCAAAGCTTTTGTACCACTCATAACATTTTCTTACACTCAAACTAGATAATACAAAAAGAAAATTTGATTAGAGTTAACACACTCAAGTTTAAATGCCTTAACCCAGGACGATTTGAAACCAAACTCATGTACTCCTTTTATAGTACTTGAAACTAATCACATACTTGAATATTTCCAATGTAAGACAATTACTATTCTAATTTTTGCCGAAATTCAATAAAGAGAGAGTAGAAATGGAGTGAAGGTAGGAAACGGGAACAAATAGAAGGGTGAAGATTAGGGGAGGGAAAGAGGGATAAAAAAAACTTGGGTGCAATGTGAGTTGTACTCATCTATTGTGCAACCCAAATTGCACTAATAAAAATTTACCATATGGTAATTTTTTTAATTGTTTTTTCTACTTTGTATAAAGAAATTACTGGAAGATTAAGTACGCCTTAAGCTACATTACCCAGAGATAAAAGAAAACAAAAGTGATTTTATTTTTTTCAAAAACATTTAATGCACTGGTTATTTATTTATCTATTTAATCTATAATTTTGAGAAAAATAAGCTATGGTTTTCTTGAAACTTTAGTCCTCGGTTTTCTCGCTATCTCATCAATTCATTTCTTTACGAGTTTGCTGTCTCTCTTTAAAGATGCAATAGAATTGGTCGATCAGTCGATTTTTTTTCATTGGACCGATCAACCAATTTTTAAAAACCGATTCTGATTGACCCAATTGTAGAACTATTCAATCACTGTCGGTTCAGTCGGATCGATTCTTCGTTTGGTTTTAAACCGTATTACATCCTTCCATAGAGAGTTGTGTGTGATTGTCTACGTTAAAATAATAATAAAATCATAATTTTTTTTCAAATTTTTCAACTGTTGTCTCATAGAGTGGACAAGTCCGAAAATATTTATTACATCAGTATGATATAAAAGTACATATATCAGAGGACTTGAATCTATTTTCTTTACATGTTGTTTCTCAATATTACTCAAATTTCTTCTCTTATATTTGTGATGGAAATTTATACTAGATATAAATAAATGTACAATAAACTAAATTATATCTCAAACTCCCACTTCACAGATTAGAACCAAATAGGTAATCGATTATAAAATTATAAATAAAGTGGATAAGAAAAAAAAGAGAACGTCATGAAAAAAAATATACTGGTTCACCCTAAACTCAAGACTATATCCATTCTTCTATGATTGGAAGTTGTACTATGATGGAAAATGCAAAAAATCTTCAAATTCAAGCTATAGATCTCTTTCAAATAGTCCAACACGAACTATTTGATTTTCAGTACTACAACTCTATAATTTGGAATAAACAATAAAAGAAAGAAATCTCAATGTAAAGGAGAAAAATATACAGTATTTTTTAATAATCACTCACTTGCATTTTTTCCTTCATATTGCAGCACACATATATATTGTTTAGCCAAATGGGACAAAGCCCAAAGCAAATAAACCTTGAGCAGAGTTAATTTCCACAGCCTCTTATTTTTTCTTCTTTCATAAGTCACCTCCATATTTAAGGTTATTTTCACTTTCATAATTAACCAATAAAAACATGCTTATGGGTTAAGTAACAAATGAAATGGGCTTGGAGTTTTGGCTCCATTTTCCTAACACTTTATAATTCTCCCAACAATCTCCATTAGAGGAACTACTGGCCTAAAGTATGTCTCTCATTTTTTTTTTTTTTTTTTGTATATTTAATTTTCTACGGGCATTGGGCTATGACATCCATCCAGATGATTACCATGGGTAAGCCAAAATTTTAAGAACAGAAAAAAAAAATACTGATTTAGGAAAATCAACTATAACGTTTTGTTTTGACGGGTTGTTTTGTCAGTTTCGTGCATGGGAGGTTGCCGTACAAGTGGATCAAACAAGACCTTAAGCTTCGACATCTCTTACTCACCATTCCTCTTAGAAAAATCGTAAGTTATAGTTACGGCTTACGAACCAACCATATTAGTATGATGGAAATTTAGTTGAGATTAAAATCTAATGTAATTGTTTTAAATTAATTAATAGATATTGAGTACTAAAAGTGAGTATTTAATAAAAAAAGAAAAAAAAAAGGAATATACATGTAAATTTCCAAACTTAAAATCGATTGGAAACAAAATTCGAATGTAACATTTTAAAATTTTAAATATCAAATGAAAACTGAAATCAAAATTCAATGTAACATTTTCAAACCTAAGTAGTAAATGAAAATTAGAATCCAAATTTAAGGATACCAACAAAATTTTTTTTCTAAATTAATATTGATAATCTCTTATTGAATTAGTAGATATTCACAAATTCTGATATAAACCATGCAACCAAAGTACTCGCCCAACTCGGCCTAGAGGGTTGCTTTGAGAAGATTGTATGTTTCGAGACAATGAATCCGAATCTTTTCAAGATGACTCGGCCGAACAAGTTTCCAGTCATTCTAAAGCCATCGATGGACGCTATAAGAATCGCTCTTGATGTCGCTAATTCTGACCCCCGTCGAACGGTATGTCATCACTACATAATATTTGTGGTATTTTGTGACAAAAGGCTGTCTTGAGGATGTTCAAATAATCCAACAATCTGAACAATCTAAACTATGCAATCCAAAATATAAGGGTTGAGTTGAGTTAGTTTTGTTCTTAAATTTGATTGGATTAAACTTTTTCTATGTTTATTGAGTTGGGTTGGATCGTGGATTGGTTAAAAAAATATTTGACTGACCCAACCATACCCGAATTTTATATATATATTCTCTTTGTTTAAAGTTTGCTTGCTTTGTATATTAATTTGTGAATTATTATAATATTTGTCTTTGTTTAAAATGTGCAACAAATATCATATATATTTAGTATTAATATTTGAATTTTATGAGATTTTAATTATTAGTCATTGTTGTATGTAAATTTACATATTTTAGTTAAAAAATATAAGCTATAATCCGATAACCCAACTTAAATTTTAAGGATTTGATTGAATTGAGTTGTAGACTATATTTGTTTCTCTTGGATTATCAACTCAATCGACTAGAATTTTCAAATTGATCAAAAAAATATCCTCAATCCAATCCAATTCAAATCTTTTAAGTATCCCTTGTTGATTTGTTTTGTCGTTGTTCGCCAGTTGTTTCTTGACGATAACGTGCGCAACATCGCTGCTGGAAAAGCCCTCGGTATTCGTACTGTTTTGGTAAGAAATTTCCTTTCCCGTCTTTTATATTTCTGTTTTACCATTTAAATCTTTTTTCCCAATATTTATTTTAATTTCTTATATTTAAAATTGTGAGAGTGTCTTTAAAAGATTGAATTTAATTAACCTAATCTATTAGTTTAAATATTTTGGGAATAATGGTGATTTAAGACTCGTTTGGATTGATTTAAGAAAAAAGTTTTAGAAAAAAATTCATTTTTATTTAAACACTTTTGATCAAAACTATTTAAAATACACTTCTAAAGCTATTTTAAGTGATTATCAAACACTCCAAGTTTTTTTAAAATGACTTATTTTTTAAATTTAACACTTGAAAATGTATTCTAAACACACCCTTAATATGATATTGGAGTTAGAGATCATATGCTTAAACTATTTAATAATTTCTTTCCTAATTATTATTGATATTTACTTGTTGAGACCATTACAAATTTTCATGTTGATAATCGGAGAATGCTAAATTTTCTTAAATTCATCGACTTAAATTTTAAGTTCAATGATAAATATTTAACAAAAATATCTAATTAAACCTTGAACTTAGAAATAGCTTTTTAGCTCTCACTTTATATTAGTTGTGATTAAAATATATGAATGATATGATTTGTGACATGTGGACTATATGTTAAAATATAGAAGAAGAAAAGAGAATAACAACGCACAGTTACGTGGAAACCATAGTACAGAGAGAAAAGCCACGATATAGAGATCTTTCTTATTAATTAATCTTATACACTGAATATATAGGGACACAACGTATAAATAGGCAGTAGGAAACCCTAGGAGCCTAAACAATTACATAAATGCCCCTAGGTTAACAACTCTATTTTCAACACTCCCCCTTAAATTGGGGGATGGATATCAATACGGTCCAACTTGCTTACACAATAATCAAAGCTCTGTCTTAGTAACCCCTTTGTAAGCACATCTGCAACTTGCTGATTTGAAGGAATATAAGAGATACATATGTTTCCACTGTCCAATCTCTCTTTAATGAAATATCTGTCAATCTCTACATGTTTAGTTCTGTCATGTTGAATCGGGTTATTTACAGTACTGATGGCAGCTTTGTTGTCACAAAACAATTTCATCAGAAGCTCATTATCTTGCTAGAAATCAGATAACACTTTCTTCAACCAGATTTCTTCATAGATCCCTAGACTCATGGTCCTATACTCAGCCTCAACACTACTTCTAGCAATGATCCCTTGTTTCTTACTTCTCCAGGTGACTAGATTACCCCAGAAAAATGTACAATACCCAGATGTCGACTTTCTATCAACAACAGAACCTACCCAGTCAGAATCAGTGTAGGCTTCAACAGATCGTTTATTGAACTTTTTAAACATCAGTCCCTTGCCAGGGGTTCCTTTCAGGTATTGAAGGATACCTTCAACTGCTGTCATATGATCCTCACAGGGAGCCTGCATAAATTGACTGAGAACACCTACTGCATACGAAATATCTGGCCTTATGTGAGACAAGTAGATCAACTTCTCGACTGCCGCTGATACCTCTCTTTGTTGACAGGAACTCTATCATTCTTCTCACTGAGCTTTGCATTGTACTCTGCTGGTGTGTCAATAGGTTTACACTCAGTCATGCATATTTCCTTTAGTAAGTCCAGAGTGTATTTTGTTGAGAAACTGATATACCTTCCTTTGATCGAGCCCCTTCAATTCCCAGAAAGTATCTTAGCTTACCGAGGTCTTTAATTTTAAACTCTTCGGCTATCTTTGTTTTGAGCTTCATGATCTCAACATCATCATCCCTAGATTAAATAATGTCATCAACGTAGACAATAATAACATATATCTTCCCTGATCTCGACCTTTTTGTAAATAAAGGTGATCAGAATGCCCTTAAATATACCCATGTACTTTCACAAAGGTTGTGAATCTGTCAAACCAGGCCCTTGGAGGTTGTTTCAACCCATATAGCAACTTTCTCAATCTGCACACCCTGTTTTTTAACTGACTCTCGAATCCAGAAGGAGTACTCATATAGACTTCCTCTTCAAGTTTCCCATTCAGAAACACATATTTAACATTAAATTGGTGTAGGGATCAATCCTTATTTATGGCAACTGACAAAAACACTCGGATAGTGTTTAGTTTGGCCAAGGGAGAAAAGGTTCAGAGTCGTCTACTCCATAGGCCTGAGTAAATCCTCTTGCAACAAGCCTAGCCTTGTACTGGTCAATCATCCCATCTGACTTGTATTTTATAGTAAACACCCATTTGCATCCAACTGTCTTGTGCCCTTCAAGTAAAGCCACCTGTTCCCAAGTTCCATTCTTCTCGAGAGCTCTCATTTCTTCCATAACAGTAGACCGACATTCTGGTTTTTCCATCACAACACTTATGTCAATTGGAACCATCATAGTGTCCAGACTGGTAGTGAAAGCTTTGAACTCGGGTGCCAGATTACTATACATCATGTAACTATGCATAGGGTATTTAGTACATGAACGAGTGCCTTTCCTCAAAGCTATAGGAAGAACGAGCGAGGCATCACAATCCTTCAACTTTCCAGGCTCCTCACCATGATCGACTACCTGTGTATCAGGGACTTCAGTAGTATCCTCTACATCATCATTAAATAAAATCATTTCATTCTCAGCTGTCTCCTCTTCTGCCATACTTTCAGTATTACCACTTTCTTTGCCCTTATCCTACCTGCATTTGTTAGTCTCCATACACACATCAACATCATTAGTTTTAGGAATATACATACTTAGATCTTATGGCAGGTCTGACTCATGTACTGAAGCCGGCGGTTCCGGTTCAACAGGTGACACTACTTCCTTCCTGAGATTCTTCCTATAGTAAGTTTTACAAGGAACTTGGTTGGTAGGAAGGATTGGGTTGTCATGCTCAAAACTAGGCTAAGACGAAATATGAATAGGAGCTTACTCTAAGGGAATAACATAAGAGGACCAGTTAGTCTCTTCGTTCATGTTCTCCCCCTGAAGATGACTAATTGGAAAGAACGGTTGATCCTCGAGGAAGGTGACGTCCATGGAGACACAATATTTACGAGATGACGGATGATAACACTTATACCTATGTTGATGAAGTGGATATCTAACAAAGACACACTTCTGAGCACGAGGAGTAAATTTTGTGCAGTTTGGGCCATGGGAATGAATAAAGGCAATGCAACCAAAGACCCGAAGGGGAACATCGAAGATTAACCAAGTGGTTGGGAAGGACTCTTTAAAAGTTCCAAGGGAGTATGAAGGTTAAGAATACGAGAGGGCATCTGATTAATGAGATAGGCGGCAGTAAAAACGGCATCTCCCCACAGATATGACGGAAGAGTGGTAGATAACATAAGAGACCGGACAACTTCCACCAGATGACGGTTTTAACGCTCGGCTACTTCATTCTGTTGCAGAGTATATGCACATAAGCTCTAGTGGACAATTCCCTTAGAGATAAGAAAATCCCTAAAGGAGGTGTTGAAGAATTCTGCCCATCATCACTCCATACAATTCCAATCTTTGCATTGAACTGAGTCCCGAAAGTTATATAAAATTGCAGGAAAATGGATGACACCTCAAATTTGTCAGTAAGGAGGAAGATCCAAGTAAGGCGAGTGTGGTCGTCTATAAACGTGACGAACCAACATTTACCAGTGGAAGTGGTAACAGGTGAAGGACCCCAAACATCACTATGAACAAGAGTAAAAGGACTCAAGGGTTTATAAGGCTGAGACCGAAAAGGAACACGACTTTGCTTGGCACGAATACACACATCATAATTTAAAGAGGAAGTATTAACATTGTGAAATAAATGCGGAAACAAATACTTCATATATTGAAAATTTGGATGTCTTAAACAGAAATGCCACAACATAAAGTCATTTTCAAAAATAGAAAAATTTAATGACATAAACCCAGTTTGATGATCATCTCTAGAGGAAGCATCTTCAGAAAGGAAATAGAATCTCCTATCGTGCCGGACAATGTCAATCGTCATCCTGATTTCAGATCCTTAAACAAAATGGAATCAGGTGAGAAAATTATCTTACACTTCAAATCCCTTGTAATTTTACTGACAGACAACAGAGTATAAGAGATTTTAGGCACATGCAAAGTATCACGCAGAACTAAACTGTCAAACGGGGAGATATGGCATTTCCCTGCAACAAGGGCAAAAGATCCATCTGCAATTCGAATACACTCATTTCCAGCACTCGGATTGTAAGAAATAAACATATCTGAAAAACTTGTAAGATGATCTGTGGCCCCTGAGTCCACAATCCACAGTTTTTTACCATTTATACTAATAAGGCCAAATGAAGGAAAATTACATGATTGTGCAATAGTACTCACCCCAACCATACTCAAACTGTTCTTACTGTCAATAGAAGACTGCTTCTAAGTATGTTCATCTATTAAGTCACTCACTAGGGCACAACCAATATTAGATTTGTCATGAGGCTATCGTCGCCTGCTATTTGAAGGTCTCCCGTGCAATTTCCAGCACTGGTTATTTGTGTGCTAGGGCTTCTTATAGTGCTCACACACATGTGGGGGAAGAGGTTGGGGTTTTATCGCCATCAACACTGGCCGACTTTACAATGAAGGCAGCTGCATCAGTTGTAGTAATACGATTATTCATGGCGCATGACTGATCCTCTTCCAACCGTATTTCGGAGCAAACTTCTCTGAAAGAAGGGTAGGGCATTGGCCCAATATTCGACTATGGACACCATCGAATTTAGGATTTAATCCAGCCATGAAAACATACACATGTTCTGCTTCTTCAATTTTCAAGCAATAGTGAATCTTTCCCTTTCCAGATCCCTTTTTGAGGATCGCCTGGTACCAGCTTCGGAATCTCCCCTGTCAAGTACCCAAATTTATGACGCCCTTCTAAGGCCATTTTGATTATTTGGGACTAGGAGAAATAATTCTGGCCATTTAATTTTTTCCCTACAAGAAATCCTGCAGAGTTTCCCATCGACCCAGATAAATAAGAAGCATTTGGTAAAATAGGGGAACGAATTTACCGAATTCTCTGAATAGACTAGTTGAACCGGTTGGGGATTTGCGCCGAACATCGTATCCAAGTCTGAAATCTATTGTTGGAGATAAGCCAACCGTTGTCTAACATCATCTGGGCATTGGGTCGAGCCACAAGTTGTCGGCTACTTCAGATGGTCCTTGTATCTGCCCGGCACACAAGATGGCACCAGCCGGCTAGAATGCTCGAGCGAAGTGCTAGGCACGGCTCTACGACGATCGATCTGACCTGGTGTGTAGGATTCGACCAACGCGAGCACGATCGACACGGATGGCAGCAACCCACGGCTGGGCTCGATCAGATTCGTTTCTATCTGAATATCGAAGACACGACTGGGCTCGATGGGATTCGTCTCTATCCGACCGTCGAAGGCAGCGTCGCCCTGGTTTCGATCGCCGATCGTGGCTTTTGTCTGGCGCGATAGCTCCCATCGACTCTGGCTCTCCATTGACTGCAGCTGGACGGCAGAAATCAACTCCGGTAGGACTACTTGAAAACACTCCTTCACGGCTGCTCAAATGTCTGTCTTCATGTCAAAACTTGAAGTTCCATCGGTAGAAGACGACTGTGGTTGGTTCTCTTCCATAACGGTTAGGGTTTCGTCGTCTATCTCTGATACCATGTTAAAATATAGAAGAAGAAAAGAGAATAACAACGCACAGTTATGTGGAAACTCCAGTACAGGGAGAAAAACCACGATATAGAGATATTTTTTATTAGTTAATCTGATACACTGAATACACAGGGACAAAACGTATAAATAGATAGTAGGAAACCCTAGGAACCTACACAATTACATAAATGCCCCTAGGTTAATAACACTATTTTCAACACTATACATATTAGAGTTTAATAAGTTGAATAAGATATATAATAATCGAAATAGCTTTTTTTTTGTTTCAAAATGAGTATAACTCAATTAACATAAAGCTTATATAATGGAGTTTCTATTTCCCACCACATATATTATCAAATAAAAATATCAATTGTTATTTATTATTTTTTATTAAAAAAATTATTTCTCAAAGATTTATTAACTTAGAAATATTCTTTTTAAAGATTTCAATATTAAATATAATAAATTTGGTGATTGAAGGATAAAAACGTGATTTTAAAGTAGTATAATCTTAACCACATATTTTCTTTTCCTACTTTATTCTCTACTCGGTAGTTGTTACACATGTTGTCTTTCATAGAATAAAAAAAAAATGATAAAGAATATGTTCGATTATTTAAAAAAAAAAATGCTTAATTATTACTTTCATAATCACGTGTAAATAATCTTAATATTCTACGTAATCAGAGGAAGTTGTCTAAAAGATCCCTTCCTTTGTGTATGGAAAAATATATATATATATATTTGAAATGGCATGGCATTTCACGATGGTTTGTTATATAAAAAAAATTTGTCCTATCAATTAGTAAAAAATTTTCAATTATTATTCATCTTATAATATATCGAAGATCGAATGGAAAGGACATTTATTATTATAGTATTAGAAATTTTTCCCTATTTAAATTAGAATTTGGAATCATCATTCTAACCAAAATTAGCATAAAGGTTGATCAACTTCGACATTAGGAGGTTCAATTCCTCTACTCCACAGTAAATAAAATCCTCGTATCCTAATTATTTCTAATGGAAGTCATCCAAATAGTGGAGCCACGTCATCAATATTAGCTCAAAACATAATTTAAATCACATATAACTTACAATTAGATTCTTGTTAATATGAGGTATTTGCATCAACGGTAAACAAATATGAATTTTCAAATGCGGTAAACTTTTTAATTTTTTAGAATACATGTTAAATTACAAGTTTAGTCCATGAACTTTTAATATTACATTTTATAGGTTTTAATCTTGTGTCCAACAATTCTTTATATGTTAAAAAAATTTAAGAAACAGTTTGATCAAGTGTATATAAAATTGAATTTTATATCTATGAAGACATAAACTTGTCAAAATGAGTAAGCTCAACTGACATCAAGTATGGACTATTGACCTCGAGATTAGGGGTTAGATCCTCGTCTTCCCACTTCCACATACTGTCGAAAAAACGACCTAAACTTTTGAACTCAAATAAAGTCCTAAACTTTCAAGTTTTAAAAGGTGCATGTTAAATCTGTCAACGACTTATTAAACAAAGATTGAAAGTTTAAGAATTTGTTAGACATTTGTTTTAGGTTCAATGACTTGTTAAAGATAAAATTGAAAGTTTAAAAATCAAATAGATACAAAATTATGAGTTTAATGGCAAAATTATGCTATCGTATCATTAATGAAGGTGGGAAACATAAGGAAAAGCAAGGAGGCGGATTACGTGGTGGAGACCGTACATAATCTGGTACAAGCAGTTCCAGAAATATGGGTGAACGTAGAATCAGACCGTGATGATGAAAAGTTGAATGGGAGTTGAAGCAAAGTTGATTTTATTCTTGAAGCGACATTTATAAGTGCTTAAATTATATAGACGATATTACCCTAAAAAAATAAATGTATCTCTCCTACAATCTATACCACCAGCAGCGTGTTAGTAAAATTCCTTTAGCCGTGTAATGGTGGCATAAATAAATAAATATATGGCAATCTATTTTCAATTTTTAATCAATATAATTATGTTGAGAATTGCCTAATGCAAGGCTCAAAACTCAAGGAGTCCAAGTCTATAGGATAAAAGAGGCACATGGTAATGTGCACCCCAAAAGATAAATGGATTTGGATCGACTAATTCAGTTGAACATATAATAATTGAAAAATAATTGAGTCAGACTCGAATAGACATCCTGCAATGTGATGTGTTATTTCACTATGTGAAGGCCCATTTTAAGGCCCAATATTATGGACTAGGTTTCAGATATAAAACCAAAGGCAGCGTCGGTTGGTTGATGTAACATCACGCAGACCGAGAGAGGGTTGACGACAGAAAGAAAAATTAAAAGGAATTTTAGAAAATTAAGAAAACTCATTTCGAACAACAAAGATTTTCAGCCTTTGGGGGTTGATTTGTGATCCCATCCACCTAAAATTTTGACAATATATTTTTGATACGAGAGACTTCAATTTACACAATAGAAATTACACTAGATTATAGTGATAATTGTTTGTCACTTCAAGTGAGACTTTTCTAATTTATTCTTCTTTATTATTGTCATTTGTTGCCGAGGTTATCGAGCTTGAGATATATTTTATGTATGCCTCTAGTTGTGACTACGAATAACTTTTTTTGTACTTATTATTAATTATAGTAGAGATTTTGACCTTGGTTCGTGTTTTTTTGCTCATCACATTGAGGATGTTTTTCCACATTGAAATCGTTTGTGTCACTTGCATGATAATTATTATTGTTTCTAGTTAACTAATTTCCTATTAGATTCGCAATGTGCCCCTAAAACTAGTAATAATATGTGGAACAAGCTTGAGTTACTATGTGCTTCTAAAACTTATAATAATATAATTTATTTTTTCAAACAAATGATGGCGGTGAAGTATCAAGTTCGAAGACGAGATACATGGGGTTACCGGTCCTTGGTACATTGTCAGACTCGTGGGTAATATTTAGAACCTCCTTATCAAACTCAGCCCCAAATGAAGTACTAAGTATAGACTTAGTAAAGAGTAATGTGTTGACAAAATTACACTAGTCACCGACGATTTTTACATTTTTTTGATGGTAATGTTATAAATCTTGCTACACAACAGATCAATAGTGGGGTGATTGACAATGACACCTCAGTTCACGCTACATCCAAGAGAGATTTCTTTGCATCCTATACACGGTGATTTTGGCAATGTTAGGATAGGCAATGATAGATACTCAAAAGCAATTTGCATTAGAGATGTACACTTGGAGAACAAGAATGATTCTAAGCTGATTTTGAAGAATGTGAAACACATTTCTGATATACGCATGAATTTGATTTCTGCAAGTAAGTTTGATGAAGAAGGTTTTTACAATACCTTCTATAGTGGTAAATGGAAGCTTACTAACGGCTTTATAGTGGTAGCTAAGGAGAGAAATATTCATCATTGTATTATAAGCAGGCTAAGATACTAGCCAAGAAAAATCATCTTAGTGATATAAAGAGTGCACCCCTAAAAAGGTGTTCTCATTATTTGGTAAGAACGTAGACAAAAGTTACTTTTAAGTCATCTCATTATTCAAGGAAACCAGTTGTACTAAACTTGGTACATTCTGATATATGTGGTGCTATGAAAACAAAAATACTTAGAGGTGTCAAATTTTATTGAAGGAACCGAATTCCTTGCGAAAGCATGTGAACATTGTGTACAAACTACAAGAAAATCTATTTTTAGTGACAAATATTTAGTGGCGCAGTCAATTTTTGTTACTAAAAGTTTATATTTAACAACGCGTTTAAAACCATGTTGTAGAATATCATTATTAGCAATGACATTTGCATTGGCATCACTGAAACAATTTGTGACGTATTGACTAGCGCCGCTAAATATTAAAAACTTTTTGGCAACATACTACATTGTTATTGAAAGTACACAATATTTTATAAAAAGAATTAATTGAAAATTTGGAGCCCCTTAATTATTTTTGTTTTTCCTCTATTCTTTCCCCCATTTCCATTTTCCTAAAACCCAAACCCTGTTTCATATAATTTCCTTTCCCTTCTCTTCAGATCCTATTTTTCAATTTTCCCAACAAGCCATTTCCTCTCTTCCATTTTTGTTTTCTCCCCCTCCCATCATTTTCTTCGATTCTCTCTTCCTTACCATAAGCCCTTTCTTCGACCAACCCTTCTCAATGTCGAAAGCATCCACAGTTACATGATAGTTGCTCTCTCATTCTCTTAACTCTCTCACGTGTTTCGTACTCGAGACAATGCTGCAAGGTCGCCGGCTCCACTTAGGGTTTTAAAAGATGTGATATTAGGTGAAAATTTAACTTTCAAAACAAGAGGGAACCAATCTTTTGTTTAGAGAATCCCACATTGGAAAATTTAGTGTTGGAAACCTCTTTTATGTACTCTAATCTTGAGTTTTGGGTTTGGGCCCCAAGGGGTACCCATGTTTTGAAAGGAATGAGAAGATAGACCAATGTGGGTTCAGTAAACGTCTCGCGCGTGTCGTTACTGCCGTCCAATTAGTCAGGCATGGCGCGTGTGTGTGATTATTAATTTTAATAAAAATATTATTTTTTATTATTTTTTTAATCGAGAATAAAAAAAGGTCCACTTCGTCCGCTCCACCATTTCTTCCGCCTACATTCTGAGGCAGAGAGTCTTTTTCGCTCCCTACAGTTCGACGCTGAAGGCCTATAAAAGGTTTGGCCTTCATCAATTCGATCATCACATTTTCATTCTTCACTTCTCATTTCACTTTTCCTCTCCTCTTTCATTTTAGTTCTCTGAGCAGTTCGTTTAGAAAGGGTGTGTGTTTCGATCAGTAACGGTGCATTTCCGATCGGGTTTTCTTTGGTTGTTTTATCCTGGAGACGACGTGGCAATTTTCAGACTTGCTTGCACACTTGGGTAGAGCTGCAAAACATCTTAAAGAGAGTGAACTCCGCAACTCAGCCTATAATGAGTTTTTGTTTTGCAGGTTTTGCTCCTTGCTTGACCGCCGTGATTTGACTATTTACTGTTCATCATTCGGAGGGTCCTGCTGTTTCTAACAATTTTAAGACGTTTATGCCACATCATCAATGGCCCTCAGTAGCAACAATGGCGTTATGATATCTGACTTCAATCGTCCATTCCGGTTTGAAGGAGCGAACTTCAAGTAGTGGAAGCAAAAGATGTTGTTCTTTCTCCCGTCAAGAAAGTTGCCGAAACTTGTACCAGAGCTAAGTTGATGGTCCCTTTAGAAGAACCAACTAAACAATAGATAAAAGAAGTTGCTGACTGGGAGAAGAAATAATTTATTTGTAAGAATTTCATTTTAAATGGTTTGACTGATGATCTGTATGACTACTACAGTACAATGAAGACAGCGAATGAGGTCTGAGATACTCTGCAAAAGAAGTATGACACCGAGAAGGCTGGGTCAAAGAAATATGTTATTAGCCGTCATCCCAAGTTCCAGATGATGGATGACAAATCCCTAGAGGCCCAAATCCCATGAACTCTAGAAGATAGACCATAAGATAAATATTGAAGGTATGTCTCTAGACGAATAATTCCAAGTTGTTGTTATTATTGATAAACTGCCCCCTTTGTGGAAGGACTTTAAGAACAATTTGAGGCATAAGACCAAGGAGTTCTCCTTAGAGAGTCTTATAACCCGGCTAAGGATCGAGGAGGAAGCTCGGAAGCAGGACCAGAGGGAGGAGATGAACGCAGTACCTACAAAACCCGCCTCTACCGTGGTAAAACCTGACAAAGAATCTAAGTGGACAAAAAGGAAAGGTCAGAATCGTGGCTCCAGCAACCAAAACTAACAAAAAAAAGGCCCCTTTAGGAGAAACAGTATAGTTCCTCTGCTTTAATTGTAATAAACCTGGGCATATCTCTAGGAACTGTAGGAACAAACGTCGTCCTGCTGGTTAGGCAAACCTGATAGAAGAACCGTTAGTCGCCATGATCACATAAGTAAATATGATCGGTTTTGAAGGGTGGTGGATAGACACTGGCACACGCGCCATGTCTGTCACTACCTTAGTCTATTTAAAACTTATACTGAAACTAAGGATAAGAGTATTCTGTTGGTCACCACTCCACGAAAGTTGCTGGAACTGGCAAGGTGGAACTGAAGTTTACCTCTGGGAAGACCCTCACGTTGAAGGACGTTCTACACACTCAGAAGATAAGAAAGAATTTGATTTTGGGCTATCTCCTCAACAAAACCGGGTTTACTCAAACTATAGGGGCAGACCTATATACCCTTACCAAAAATAATGTATTTGTAGGGAAAAGATATGCAACTTAGGGAATGTTCAAATTAAATTTGGACCTTAATAAAATGAAATCTTCTGTTTATATGTTGTGTTTTATGAATATTTGGCATGCTAGACTCTGTCATGTGAATAAGAATTTAATTAGTAACATGATTAGGCTGGAAATGATACCTAAGTTATCCACGAATGATCTTGATAAATGCGGGTATTGTAGTCAGGCTAAAATTACTAAAACTCCGCATAAATCTATACTTAGGAATTCAGAGCCTCTAGATTTTATTCATTCTGATGTTTGTGAATTTGATGACATCTTGACTAGGAACAGTAAAATATATTTCATTACCTTTATTGACGACTGCTCTGATTTTACTTTCGTATACTTGCTGAAAAACAAAAGTGATGCTTTTGATGCCTTCAAACTTTTTGTTTGTGAAATAGAGAATTAATTTAATAACAAGGTTAAAAGACTTCGTAGTGATAGGGGAACCGAGTATGACTCAGACAGTTTTATTGAGTTCTTAACTCACATAGAATAATACACGAAAAGACCGCACCTTATTCTCCTGAAATGAACAGAAAAGCTAAAAAGAAAAATAGAACTTTAGCTAAACTAGTAGTTGCTATTTTACTTAGTTCAGAAGCCACGTCTTATTAGTGAGGTGAAATCATCCTTACCGTGTGTTATGTCCTAAATAGAATCCGAAAATCTAAAAACAAAACTTCACCTTACGAAATTGTCAAGAATAAGAAACCAAACTTGTCCTACTTTAGAACTTGAGGTTGTCTAGCCTTTGTAAAGATTCCAGACCCAAAAAGGAGAAAGTTAGTTAGTAGAGCTTACGAATGTGTCTTTATAGGTTATGCCTTAAATAGTAAAGCCTACTGGTTCTATGATCTAGGGAACCAAGTGATCATTGAGTCAAAAGATGTCGACTTCTTTGAAGATAGATTTTCTTTTAAATCAAGGAATGGTGGGGGCTCTGGATCAAGTGGTATAACTCTAGTTAGAGATCCTAACCCTAGTGAGGAAACTGACCCAGAACCTAGAAGAAGCAAAAGAGTTAGAACCACCAAAGATTTCGGAAATGACTTCCTGACCTACAATGTAGAAGAAGATCCTAAAGATCTAAGAGCTGTCCTGTCCTCAGTTGATGTCAACCTATGGCAAGAAACCATAAATGATGAGATGGACTCACTTGAGTCAAATAGGACTTGGCACTTAGTAGATCTACCCCCAGAATGTAAGGCAATAGGGTGCAAATGGATCTTAAGAAGGAAACTTAGACCTGATGGGACTATCGAAAAATTTAAAGCCATGTTTGTAGCAAAGGGTTTTAGACAAAGAGAAAATGTAGATTTCTTTGACACCTTCCCCTGTCACTAGAATTACCTCTATTCGTGTCTTGTTCTCTCTCGTTGCCCTTTATAATCTCGTAGTACATCATATGGATGTAAAAATCGCTTTCCTAAACGGTGAACTTGAAGAAAAGATTTACATAGAACAACCTGAGGGTTTTGTTGTCCATGATAAAAAAAAATAAGGTATGTAAATTAGACAAAACTCTCTATGGACTAAAACAAGCTCCTAAGCAATGGCATGAAAAATTTGACAACTTTATCCTTTCTAAAGGTTTCAAGTTCAATGAAAGTGACAAATGCATTTACTATAAGTTTAATAATAACCTCTGCACTATCTTGTGTCTATATGTAGATGATTTATTGATCTTTGGGTCAAACTTGTACGTCATAAATGATGTAAAATCAATATTGAGTGCGAACTTCAACATGAAAGACTTAGGAGAAGCTAGTGTAATCTTAGGCATAAAAGTAAATAGGTCTAAAAAAGGAATTTCTTTGGATCAATCTCAGTATATAGAAAATATTCTAAAAAAATATCATTACTTTGAGTGTAAACCAACCTGTACTCCTTATGACCCTAGTGTCAAGTTGTTCAAGAACACTGGTGACAGTGTTAATCAATCTGAGTATGCAAGCATCATAGACAGCCTTAGATACGCTACCGACTGTAGACCTGACACAGCTTATGCTATAGGATTACTTTGCAGGTTTACAAGCAGAACTAGTAAAGAGCATTGGAATGCTATAAAAAGGGTAATGAGATACTTGAAGAAAACCTAAAACCTAGAACCTAGGATTGTATTATCAAAAGTTTCCTGCTGTCCTGGTAGGGTTCAGCGATGCTGATTGGAACCCTCTTTCGGATGATTCAAATGCTACAAGTGGCTATATCTTTAATATAGCTGGCGGAGCTGTCTCTTGGAAGTCCAAAAAATAGACTATTTTAGTCTAATCTACTATGGAGTCAGAAATGATAGCACTGGCGACAGCTAGTGAAGAAGCAGGTTGGCTTAGAAGTCTTCTATCAGAGGTTCCTTTATGGGAAAAGTTGGTACCAGCCATATTGATCCATTATGATAGTACTGCAGCAATCGCAAAAGTTCAGAACTGTTACTACAACAGAAAGAGACGTCAAATACGTCGTAAGCACAACACCATTAGAGAGTTTCTCACTACTTGTGTAGTTAGAGTAGATCACATACAGACTGATGAAAATCTGGTAGATCCTTTGACAAAAGGACTGGCCAAAGAAAAAGTTTTCAGAACCTCAGAAAGGATGGGACTGATGCCTATAGAAAGATGAATCGCAGTCAGGAAAACCCAACCTGTAGACTAGAGATCCCAAAAAACAGGTTCAATGGATAATAACTGATCACGAGTGTTATATAGTGAATCATGCTAAACCAAACACAGAGTTCCATTTCTATGACTTAAATTCTGAGCATGATATCCTGAAGCGTAAGAAAGGTTGAACTCAGTTCTTAATGAAGATGGTATTATGCAAAAATTAATTTAATATTTGATATTAAATTAATTAGTATTATTTAAAAATTAATTTATGAAATTAATTTTATAAAATTAAATTTTCAATTTTAAAAACAAAATTGAATTTTGAAATTGGTTTTGATTTTGAGAAAAGTTGAAAATTGAAATTCATGTACAAAATGGAAAATTAAGTTTTTCCATTACCCATCTTCTTCATGCTCACACAAAACCCATTTCCTTTCTCTTCATTTACTCCAAGCATGAGCTGTAACTCATGTAGCTTCTTCTTTGCATGTTCACCTGCAATAAATAAAGAAGATTGGAGTGAATTTGAGGCAGGCATTCCATTAGAAATTTTAGAGAAAATTTCAAGCTGAATAAGAGTTATTCGAGCGTGCTAGTGCAATGAGCTTTTATTTGGTTTTCTGTTGCTTCAAGCTGTTCTTAAGTCCTACAACTCGTTATAAGGCTCTAAGAGGATAGTGGGGAAGATCTTGAGGTGGTTCACGGTGTTCTTTGGAGAAGACTGCTGCTGATTGATCGATAGTCCCCAGGTAGGAGGTGTTCCATAAATCGTCAACTTAAGTACCCCCAGCCTTAGATAGGTTTATGAACCGATATGAATTTTTAACCGAATTTTATAAGGTAACAATCTATTTTAATGATTAAAAACTAGTTGTTAACCTAAGTGAGCATGCAGCTGTACTTTGTTATGGATTTTAAACGTCTAACCCAATTTTATAACAACCTAAAATTTTAGACATGCTAAACATCCACAACATTCAACAAAGGCATTCAATATCAAATATAACCATTATAATAAATATAACCCTAACATGCATACTATATATTATAACATTTATAACATACTTTCAATGCATGTAACATGCTTCCTACGGTAGGGTTTTAAATCTACATGGCATACTGTATGCACATACATGAATTATTTAATTATTACATACATCACATGCATAAACAATTAAATACAAATTGATACGGTTTTAGTTTTGGCATAAACAAGCAAACAGATGCCTAACTATTACAAATAGCTTCAAAATAATCTTTGAACCGCTCCAAACTGAACCCAAGCATCTTGAACTGGACTGGATGAGTCTGAACCGGACCAGCCAAAAACCCTTTAAGGCTTAATTGGATTGGACCTCGAGAAAATCGGTCGAACTGGTTGCTCTTGGTCTAACCTCAAAATCTCGCTAAGACCAATCGTGTAACACTGAAGGCTATCGTCTAACACCATCAGCAACAGTCTTCTCCAAAGAACAACGTGAACCACCTAAAGATCTTCCCCACTATTCTCTTGGAGCTTTAGAATGAGTTATGGGACTCAAGAATAGCTTGAAACAACAGAATTACAGAGAAAGTCTCACTGCACCAGCATGCTCGAAGAACTCTTCTTCAGCTCGAAATTTTCTCTAAAATTTCTAATAGAATACATGCCTCAAATTCACTCTAATCTTCTTTATTTATTGCAAGTGAACTTGCAAGAAGAATGTTGCAGGACTTGCAACTCATGCTTGGAGTAAATGAAGATGAGGAAATGGGATTTGTGTAAGCATGAAGAAGATGGATAATGGAATATCTCATTTTTCCATTTGTGCATGTTTTTTCAATTTTCCAATTTTTCTCAAAATCAAAATTTGACTTCAAAATCCATTTTGATTTTAAAACTGAAAATCAAATTTTATAAAATTAATTTCATAAATTAATTTTTAAATAAAACTAATTAATTTATATCAAATATTAAATTAATCTTTGCACAAACTCATCTTCATATATTTAAATTATATTTAAATATATATATTCTCCTATTCTGTTTAATTTTAATTTGAACGTTTCAAATTAATTTCTCAAGCTACTCTAAAGCTTATCCATTTATGAGCTCGTAGGGGGACCTCGCGAACCTACAGATCATGGGCTCCAACGATCCGAGATTAATCGGCTAAACACATTAGACCGATCTAACCCCCATTCATTAACTAATGGGTCACTCCATTATAGCCCATAGTTGAAATCCCCTCACTGTAGATATATTATGTCCACTTTATATAACCATAATCAGCAAGTCGATCATTCACAGTTGTTCATAATCACAGCTGGGTCAAGATAACCGTCCTGTGAATACATCTTGTTCCTTAAGTTCCCACTGACCCTCTAATGAACAATTCTGATTCATAACAACTATGAATCAAGTCCTTTCTCTATCATGAGAAGGCAGAGCCCCGATTGTTCAAGACCTGAAATCAGTACTTAAGAGAACAACCTATCTACTGACCCTAAATCGGGTAGGAGTGAATTTCATCTTGCAAGGCTATGTCCTCAGCTATTCATCCGGTCTTATCCCCAAAATGGAAAGCTTATTGAGCATTGCTGTTGGACTACTCTCACCGTTTGTAAATCAAAGGATAATTCTGAACAAACAGGAGTTCATAGCTAGCTCAGGATTAAGATCGAGTTAACCTAGGTTGTGTAATAAATGAAATAGTCAGTTTTAACAGTAAACGGTCATTATAAAGAAAAGTAACTATTTTCGTAGTCCAGACTATATGCAAATTCATTGCATAGGATGCCCCTATTCACATGTCTCAAATGAACGATATGTGGATCACATCGTTTGTAGCACTTTACAACTTCTTGTAACAATTACAAAGTGGGCCGCATCCAATAGTGTTACTAGGATGAGATACCTAATTTCATCCATATACTTATTAGACCATTTAGGCTATATACTATTAACTTGAGCCAGTTTATGTCACTACATAAAGTTACAGTATTCAAACAATAGCCATGGATACGTTTATTAGATTTTCATAATAGAATGCAAAATCAACAATTTATTATTTATTGATAAATAGAATGTTTAACACGAACTATAAGTTCACGGACATTCCCAACAGTTAGTTTATATGATTAGGGTTATTTAGGCAAGATAAATTCAAGGTAAGCAATAACTATTTATTGGAATAATCATTGATAAATCTTTATTAATGATCGATCAAATATTACATTTATCATTTATGAGTTTTAGAGCCTAAAACCCAACACAAACCTCTACTTCTATATTCACAATATAGATCGTTTAAGGAAAGAGGAGGATAGGAGTTATTTTAACTCCCATCCAACATGAAAGGAAAATAATTCCCTTATAATGAGGAGTTATTTAATACACATTATTATCATATAATAAAGTATATTATATGATTAATTAACTAACTTAATTAATCATACAATATGCATTTTAATCACATTAAATTACACATCTCCCTATAGTTTTAATATGAATCATATTTACATCAAATTTTAACCCACAGTATTTATATAAGTCGCATTTATATATAAATAATAGTCAAATCTTATTCAAATATATCATTCTCATATATTATATAGTATCAATTATAAATCATATCTATAATTAACTATATATTATAATGTATCAATATACATTATATCAATTTGAATCTCATTCAAATATTTATCTCTCTTATTGATTATATATCATATTCATAATGCACTATAATATATGAATATACACTATATTAATTCTCTTATACATAGTATTAATTATAAATCATATTCATGATTAACTATGTATTATAATGTATCAATATACATTATACTTTATATTAATCACATTAATATAAAATTTTCCTTAAATAATTTGAACAATTCAATTATTCCAAAACTATTTGTTCCTTGGGTTATCCTTAGTGAGCTAAAAAGGAGATCTAATGGACCTACAGATTAGAAACTCCAATGATACGAGATAATTAATTAAACTCTTTAATTAATTAATCAACATTCATTAACTGTTAGTGACTCTACTAAAGATCGACAGTTACACTATTTGCATTGTAGATAAATTTCTGTGTCCATGGATATAACCAATCAACAGTGAGTTGTCACTTCATAAATCGCTCGTAACTATAGTTATGTCAAAATTACTGTTTTACCACTGTAGTTATATCTAACTCCTTAAGTACCATTGATCCCTCCAATGAATAATTGGTTATAGTTCAACTATAAATTAGACCCCTCTCTAGCCAGTGAGAGGGTGAAGTACCTTATCGTTCAAGACTCGAAATCAGCCCTTAAGGGAGCAGTTCATCTACTTAACTATGATTGAGAATGAGTGAATTTCATCTTATGTAGCTATGTTCCTAGCTCTCCACTCAAACAAATCCTCAAAATGGTAGGCATATTGAGTCGGCAAATCAGGTCATTTTCACCTATACAGATTAATTTGCCCTCATAGATAGGAGTTCACAACTCACTCAAGATTAAGGTTAAGTTACCTATAGTCATCCTAATGAAATGTAAGTTTTTTCAAATAATGGCATTATAAATAAATACTAACCATTTCGCAGTTTGGTCTTATACAAACTCTTTATATAGGATAATCCCACTCATATGTCTCCATATAAACAATTAGGATCAAATCATTTGTAACACTTTACAACTATTGTAACAATTATAAAGTGAGTCGTATCCATAGTGTCACCAAGATAAGGCACCCAACCTTATCCATGTACAATAGACCATTTAGGTTATTACTTAAACATGATCTACCTGTATGTCAACCACATACATGTTTAAGTTACATTAAATAACCTTGGATCGTGTTTATTGGATTGAGTTACCAAATTCTAAATGTCAAATAAAATAACCCCTTATTTTATTAAATAAATGATATCGTCGTTTATACATTACAAACCACGAGATTTAGGGCACGATCCCCCGACAATTATGACGTTTATTAATGATCATTCAAGGAAAATATGACTTTATACCTTAAAGACTAAAGATCGGGTGTTACAAGTGTTTAAATAGTTTTATGCCCTTGTTGAGAGAGAAACTGGTAAAAAATTGAAGTGTATTAAAACTGATAATGAAGGTGAATATTGTGAGCCTTTTGATGAGAATTGTAGAAACCATGGTATTCAAAAACAAACGATTCCTTCTAAGACTCCTCCATTAAATGGGTTAGCTAAAAGAATGAACATAACATTAGTTGAGAGAGTGAGATGTTTGCTTCACAGTCACAGTTATCGAAATCATTTTGGGGTGAAGCATTGAGAACAGTAGCACATGTTTTGAATCCTACACCATGTGTTCCTTTGGAATTAGAAGTTCCAAACAGAATATGGTCAAATAAGGATATATCTTATAATCACATGCGTGTCTTTAGTTGTAAACCTTTTGTTAATGTTCCTCAAGATGAGAGATCGAAGCTTAAAGCAAAGATTAGAACATGTGTTTCTTGACTATGGCCAAGATGAGTTTGGTTATAAATTGTATGATTTAGTACAAAAGAAGCTCATAAGAAGTCATGATATTGTGTTAGTAGAATACCAAACTATTTGGATTTATGTCTTAAATCTCATATTTTGTAAATTGTAAACAAAATATTTGATTAAAGTGTTACTTTCTAATAAATAAAGTGTTGTTTATTATTTGCATAAATCAAATCCAATAAATTAAGATCCAAGGTTATTTGATGTAACTTGAACAATATGTGGTTGACATATAAGTAGATCGAGTTCAAGTAATAACCTAAAAGATCTATAGTATATGGATAACGTTGGGTGCCTTATCCTGGTACCACTATGGATACGGCCCATTTTGTAAAGATTACAAATGTTGAAAGTGTTACAAACGATTTGATCCAAATCGTTTATATGAAGACATGTGAATGGGGATATCCTATACAATGAGTTTGTATAAGACTGGACCACGAAATGTATAATCTCTCTTTGTAACACCGTTAACTGGAGAGATTAATACTTCAATTTATGACCAAATATAACTTGACATCAATCCTGAGTGAGTGATGGATTCCTGCCTATGAGGGCTCATCCTTTGATTTTTGTGGATGAGAATGACCCAAGACACTAACTCAATACGCTTTCCATTTTGGGGACAAAACCGAGCAGGGAGCTGGAAATATAACTACACAAGATGGAATTCACTTTTTCCCACCTTTAAGGAATTTAGATAAGTTGTTCCTTTAAGTACTAACTCGGGCACTTGAACAACGAGGACTCACCCTCTCACTGGCACGAGACGAACTTTGTTTATGGTTGAACCTTAAACAGATTGTTTATTAGAGAATCAGTGGTATTTAAGAAGCAAGATGTAATTACAGGGTAAAATGGTTATTTAACCCAGCTGTAATTACAAACAACGTGTGAAGGATTGACTTACTTGTAATAGTTATATCTATGGACACAATACATTCTACAATGCATAAGAGTGCAACTATGGGACTTTAGTGAAGTGTCTCATTAACGAATGATGATTAATTTAATTAAAAAAGTTTAATTAATTAATCTTGGATCATTGGAGCTTATAATCTGTAAGTTCATTAGGTCCCTCTACTAGCTCACTACGAAATACCAAGGACCAAAATCTAAAAGAATAATTGAATTGTTCAAATGAGCTAAGTTATGTATTAATTATATATGATATAATTAATAAAAAGTATAATGTATATTGATACATTATAATATATATAGTTAATTTTAAATATGATTTATAATAATAACTACATAACATTGGGGAAAATCAATATATTTCAATTAGATTCAAATATTAACTTAATATAAATAGGATTTATATTAAAATATAGTATAATGTATATTGATACATTATAATATATAGTTTATAATTAAAAATATATATTATGAGAATTAATGTATTTGAATTTGATTCAAATATTAAATTAATATAAAATAAGACTTATATTAAAATTATAGGTCATAAATAATATGAATCTAAAACTATAGGTTATGAGAGAATACACATTTGAATTATATTCAAATGATAAATTAAATATTTAATATTTAATAAATAAATTAATTAGTTCATTAATTTATTTTTATTTTAATTAAATTAATTTATTCAATCAACCCACTCCTTTTTACTTAGGAGAGCGGGTGAGTGGAAATAGGAGTTAACTCCCTCTCGTTTTATATTCTAACTCTACATTTTTGTAGATACATAACTTCACTCAAAGATATATTTCTCTCTCAAAGGATTCTCATGTTCTCCAAAAACTACAGAAAAATTCTCATTCTGTATTTTTCCTAATATTCCTCTTATCTCTTTCAAATTAAACCACTCCCACAAGTGAGATTCCTGCCAGAGGATAGTCGGGAAGGCATTTTAGAGTTATGTAGTACGAATTACAATATTTTATTCGTGATTAAAAGGCTCGGAAAATATTTAGAAGAAAAGGTCTTCAAATGTATTGTTTTTTTCTCTCCTTAATTTAATGTTTAATCTATTTTACATAGCATGAGATGCATGTTTCTATATTTATTTTCATCTCCCAAAATCAATAACAAAAGTGATTCACGCTTCTGCTCTGAGATTCAATCTCACCACAAACAATACTAGATATTAAGAAGACAAATAAAATAGTGTCTAAACACAATGATGATCTAATTGATTTGAATTTAGTTTATTTGAAACAGGCTTCTATATAGATAGTTAAATGAGGTTTAGAATTATCAGTTTGTTCATACATATGAGGGTGTTGAGCAAGTTGAGGCAGATCACAGTATTCACAAACAATTGTTAAAACAAAAGTTTTGTTAGATATTTCACTTAAAAAATATGTCAGAGATCAACATCCATCGACAAGATATTTAGTTAATGAATATTTGTTATTGACTGACGAAAGAGAACCTGAGAGTTATAAAGAGGCAATAGAAGATTAGCACAAAAGAGAGTGGATTGATATGATGAAAGATTAGATCAAGTCTTTACATAAAAACCAAACATTTGAGCTTATGGAATTGCTCAAAGAAAAAATCGCACTATAAAATAAATGGATTTATAGAGTGAAACAGAAAGAACACACCTTAAGGTTGCATTACAAAGCGAGATTGGTTGTCAAAGGATTTAGTCAAGAAAAATGTGCTGACTTTGATGAAATTTTTGCTTCAGTGGTTAAGATGTCTTCTATACATGTAGTTCGGGTTTGACAGCTAGTCTTGACTTAAGGATTTAGTAGATGGATGTCAAGACTGTATTTTTTTCATGGGGATTTAGATAATAAAATCTACAGGGAACAACCAGTGTTTTAAGGAGAAAGATAGACAGCATCCAATATGTAAACTGGAAAAAAATAAAAAATAATTTGTATGGGTTTAAACAAGCACTGAGGCAATGGTATAAGAAGTTTGAGTCAGGTATGAGAGAGCAAGACTAAAAATTTTTTTTAAAAAAATACTTCTGATTATTGCATTTTTGTTAAAGTATATATATATATATATATATATATGATGATGATGATGATGATTTTGTTATATTACTTATGTTAATGACACTTTGATTGTTGGTTGGAACATTTAGAGAATTGATATGTTGAGGAAACAATTGCGCAAATATTTTTCCATGAAGGATTTGGGGCCTGCAAAAAAAATTCTTAGAATTCGAATAGTACAAGTCAAAACATCCAAGAAGTTATATATGAAGGAAATTGAACCCTGACGGAAATGTGTGATCATATTCTTTGATTCTTGAAACAATTAAAAATATAAATAAGCAAGAAAAGGTTAAGAACATACCTTTGCCGATACGTAATGGCAGCAAAATCTCCGTTTATAGGAACCGCTTTTTAAAAGAATAAAGGGAATGGGAAGAATAATTTTTTAAGAACTGAGAATTTCTAGAGAGAGTTTTAAAGTAATCTTAGAGATTATTCTTGTAGAGAGTAGAGAGTATAAACTCTAACGGCTCCTAAGTGCCCTATTTATAGAACTCTATAGGTTACTCCTAATTCTATTGTAATAACCCTTTTGCAAGAATTTTAAATTAAATATTCAATAACATGAATATATATCCAAATAAAATCCTATATTAAATGTTCTAAAGTATTTAAATCATTTATCATTTACAGAATCTTTGATTTGAAAATCATTAAAATTAAGTAATTAATTATTTGAATCCAATTTAAATTAATTAATTAACTATCTCTGTAATTATTTAATTCAAATCTCATTTAAATTAAATAACTTAATTATATGGATCTCATCCAAATAATTTAATTATCTGAATCATATTCAAATAAATTAATTCTCCATAATTTTTTTATTTGAATCTCATCCAAATACACTTTATAATAAATCATATTTAATTGTATCCAATCCAATTAATATTTTTTCTAAAAATTTGAACACTTCAAATTTTTCTTTTAATCATCAATTGATCCTTATTGGTCCGTGGTGAACTAGCAAAGGGACATTATGGACCTACAGATTATAAGTTCCAATGATCCAAGATTAATTAATTAAACTCTATAATTAAGTTAACTTCATTCATTAACTACAAGACAAACCACTAGACCCATAGTTAAACTCTTATGCACTACAAGACAAGTTATGTCCATGGATATAATCAATATAAGTAAGTCGATCCTTTATGAGTTGTTCATAATTATAGTTGGATTAAAAAGTCCGTTGTACCCCTGTAATTATATCTTTTCCTTAAGTCCCATTGATTCCTCTAATGAACAATTTATTTATAGTCTAACCATAAACTAAGTCCCTCCTGGACGAGTGAGAGGGTGTGATCCCTTTGTTTAATTCCCGAAATTAGCACTTAAGGGAACTACTCATCTCCTTACCCATATAGGGAAGAACTGAATTCCATCTTGTGAATTTATGTTTCTAGCTTCTCATTTAATCAAATCCCAAAATGGTAGGCTTGTTGAGTCGGCAGCTCGGGCCGCTTTCACCCATGCAAATCAAGGACTAACCTCACAGACATGAGTTCATAAATTACTCAGGATTAGTATTGAGTCACACATGATCGAGTATGAAATATTAATTTCATCAATTAACAGATGTACAAAGATGGATTAGATATTTTGTAGTCTGGTCTTATTCAAACTCTTTGTATAGGATACTCTCACTCACATGTTTCCACATGAACGATTTAGATCAAACCATTTGTAGTTATTATAAAGTAGATCGTATCCATGTGTCACTAAGATAAGGCATCCAATCTTATTCATATACTATAGACCTTTAGGTTATCTCTTGAATATGATCCACCATGTATGTCAACTACATACTGTTCAAGACTACATATGATAACCTTGTACTTTTTCAACATGAGTATAGCAAAGCCAGCTAATTATCCTTTATCTAGTCACTTTAAACTAATTAGCAAACAGGATCCTTTTACCTATAAAGAAAATGAAGATATAAGACAGATCTCATATGTTTTAAAAGTTGAGAGCTTAATGTATGTCATGGTATGTACTAAACCCGATATTGCTCACGCTATTGATGTTGTTAGTCACTTTATGTCTAATCCAGGAAAACGACATTGGAAGGTAGTCAAGTGCATCATGAGATATTTGCGAGGTACTTACAACTTGAAGCTCACATTTGGAAATGGAAAGTCAGTGCTTGTCGGCTACACTAATTCAGATATGGCAAGAGATCTAGATAACCAAAAGTCTACTTCTGGTTACTTTATGACATTTGCAGTGAAGAATCTCTTATCGAAGAGTTCCATGAGCACGTTCGGATCGCTCCGATCTCACAATGACCAAAATACAACAATATTCATTCAAACGCACAATTGTGCAAACAAATCTTAATTAACGGCATGCTATGAACAAGATATAACAAGGGAGAGAGTGCCATACCAATTGAAGATAATCTTCAATCTTCGGAACTCAACGCAGCGGAACCCTACACCTGATCAACAATGCCCAGCAGCAGCGTCGACTATAGTAGCACGAACAACTGCACGAACACGAATGTCGCGGGGACGATACCACCAAAAAAGAGCCCTGGGTATTCTCGGAGTGAGATTCCAAAGCATGTTCATTGGTGAATTTGCTAGAGGAAGGATGAAGCACGGATCGTGTAGGCGGTAAGCAAGTGGAAGGGAAAAAGGCGCTATCGCATAGCACGATGCTTATCGTTTAGGAGACACTACAAGATCGTATAGGTTTTACTGAACGATCGTTTAGGAAATGGTATATGATCATTTAGCAAATTCGACACACACTACGATCATTTAGGTAAGCTATTCGATTGTGTAGGAATTAGTGTGCGATCGTTTAGGCGCGAGGTGGACGATCGTTTAAGCGGAGAGTGATTATCATTTAGACTCTCGATTTACTTAAGCGATCGTTTTTGGATTCACCAGTGCGCTCTCTTGATTTCTTTTCAAATGGGCGATTGAACAAAAAATTCAAAATGAAACAATTTCATTTTTATTTCATCAGTTACAATAACCGATGCTGCCCCACTAATCCACGTCCAAACCTAATTTTTGGGTTAATTATCATATAATTAACCAACTAAAATATTAATAATAAATATAATCATATTATATTTTTATCCTATAGTATGATATCACATATCTACTATGGTATTTTCTCCTCTACTTGATATAAATCATATTTATATCTAATTTCCTCCAAAGAGGCATACAAAGAGAGTTTGTGGATGAAGTGCTTTATATAGGAGCTTGGCATCAAGCAACAATGATATGTGATATATTGCGAATCAGAGTGTTATTCCTCTTGGTAAGAATGCTACCTTTCATTCTAGAATGAAACATATACATGTAATGTATCATTGGATGAGAGATGTTTTGAATGATGAATTGTTTGGGCTTGAGAAGATACATATTGATCATAATGTTTGATCGATATGACAACCCTAGAGGGGGTGAATAGGGTTTAATTAAACTTTTTTTTTTCTAAATTAACCCAATTAAACTAATTAATACACTTTTTATAAATAATAAGAAAAATTCAAATTATGCAACAAATAAGATGACAAAAAATGTGATAATTTAATTCTATCAAATTTTAGCAAATAAATAAGAACAAATTAAAACATAGTGGTTCGTCAAACTCGACCTACTCCACTCCCCAAGCGCCTTCTGAGAATTTGAATAAAATCTTTCCGACTCTTTCCACGGATTAGAGCCAACCATTACACAACCGCTCCTTTGACGGGTTCAAGAGCAACTCCGATCATTTCCACGGTTTAGAATCAAACCGTTACAAATATTAGAATTTTGGAAGAACACAATACAATTCTCACTAGAGTGGATTTACAAGTTTAAGCACTCAACAAGTTTATCTTCACAATACAATAACACTCTCTTAAGAATAAGATGAAAAGAAAAAAATTGGGAACTTAGAGAGAGCAATAATGGAACTTTTTAGTTTTGAAGGATTATGAAATGTAAAATTTGTTTGTTTAAAATTTGGAGAGGAATATGGTTTATATAGAGATGGAAAAATTTTTAGAAACCACAATTAATTTGGACATTGGATTTTGGAAAAAAAAATCAATGGTAAAGATTTTAAACTAAACTAGTCGTTAGATACAAAAAAATAATAATATTAAATTCCTTTTCTTTTGAAATTCATTTTCTTTTTAAAATTAATCCAAAAAATAAAAAAACATACAATGTATCAAAAACAAACCGTTAGACACAAACATAAAACAATATTAAATTTATTTTCCTTTTAATTCATTTTCTTTTTAAATTCATCCTCTTTAAAGTCAATCCAAAAATAAAAAAAATATACCATGTGTAAAAAAAACTAGTCGTTAGACACAAACATAAAATAATATTAAATTTATTTTCTTTTTAAATTTCTTTTTAATTTCAATTTTTTTATTTTAAATCAATTCAAAAATCAAAAGTCCATCATATGTTAATCTCTTAATGATCCATCATTCAACCAATATGATGCCACATGTCTACATGCAAATGGTCTGGTTATGCCACGTCATCCACCACAGTATTTTCTCTATAGAATTGTTTCGGTCATATCGTCTTCGTTTTAGCTTCGATTTGAGTGATTCAAGAGTTGTTGGAATCGTTGTTCCGAGCTCTACGCTATGGACATATTAAAACACTAAGATTTTCAGTAAAAAAAAAAATTGAGTTTGTTATCATCAAAACATTGATTAATTAATTAATTAATTAAAATTAATTATTTGCGATTAAGGGCCAAAAAGCCAATAATCTCCCCCTTTTTCATGATGACAAACCATTCAAGAAAAATAGCTTAAAATACATATAAACCATATGTAGCACATAATTAAAATTCAACATATCACCATAAAGATCATTCTTGAAATTCACTCAAAAAAATAAATTCCCCCTAATTAATACAATCAAAATCATAACAAATTTATAGCATATTTTTCTTATACTTCTCCCCCTTTGGAATCATCAAAAAGAATAATTAAGAAAAATTTAGAACTACATAAATGTTTCCCTTAAAAACATGAACATAAATTTAGCATAACTCCCCCTAAGAATATTAACACATGCTTTCCATATCTCCCCCTATCAAAATGCCTTCTAAAAAATTTAATAAGTAGATTATAAAATTAAGAGGCATCACAACGGATAATACCGAGCTCAAGCCTATTTTTGCAAAAGTTTTCTTCATTCAAATGCTTGGTAAAAATATCCGCTAATTGATTATTAGAGACTACAAATTCAAGAGTAATATTATCATTTTGCACATGCTCTCTAATAAAGTGATGCCTAATATCAATATGCTTAGTCCTAGAATGATGTATAGGATATTTAGTCAAATTAATAGCACTAGTATTATCACAAAATATAGGCAAATTATCAAATTTTAATCCAAAATCACAAAGGGTTTGTTTCATCCAAAGAATTTGAGCACAACAACTAGCAACTGCAATATATTCCGCTTCGGTAGTGGATAAGGCAAACGAATTTTGCTTTTTACAAAACCAAGAAACTAAGGAACTACCAAGAAATTGACAAGTCCCACTAGTACTCATATGGTCAACTAAACTACCTGCAAAATCCGTATCGGAATATCCTACTAAATTAAATTCAACATTTCTAGGATACCATAAGCCTAAATCAATAGTACCAAGCAAATATTTAAAAATTCTTTTAACGGCATGTAAATGTGATTCCTTAGGACAAGATTGAAATCTAGCACAAAGACATACACTAAACATAATATCGGGTCTACTAGCGGTTAAATAAAGTAAAGATCTAATCATACCTCTATAAGTTTTTATATCCACACAGTTATCTTTTTCATCCTTGTCAAGCTTAGTGGATGTACTCATAGGAGTTTTTGCAATTTTACCTTCATTGAATTTGGAACCTTTTGAGTAAATCCCTTGTGTATTTTTCTTGACTTATGAAAATACCATCCTTGAGTTGTTTGATTTGGAATCCAAGGAAGAAGCTAAGTTCTCTTATCATACTCATCTCAAATTAACTATACATACACTTAGAAAATTCTTCACGTAAAGATGGATTAGTAGAACTAAAAATAATATCATCCACATATATTTGTACTAAAAGCATATCATTTTCTTTAGTCTTAATAAAAATAGTAGTATCAATTTTACCCATTTTAAATCCATTCTCAAGCAAGAAATTACTAAGTCTATCATACCAAGCTCTTGGAGCTTGTTTTAAGCCATAAAGAGTCTTTTTCAACTTATAGACATGATTAGGAAAATCAAAACTTTCAAACCCCGAAGGTTTTTCTACATAAACTTCCTCCATGATATAAACATTTAAAAATGCACTTTTCACATCCATTTGATACAAAATGAAATTCTTATAAGAAGCAAAAACAAGCAACATGCTAATAGCTTCTAATCTAGCAACGGGTGCAAAAGTTTCTTCACAATCTATTCCTTCCTCTTGACAATAACTTTGAGCTACAAGTCTAGCTTTATTTCTAATGATATTTCCATTTTCATCCATTTTATTTCTAAAGACCCATTTAGTTCCAATTATAGAAGCATGAGAGGGCCTAGGGACTAACTCCCAAACTTTATTCCTTTCAAATTAATTTAATTCTTCTTGCATAGCTAAAATCCAAAATTCATCATTTTCGGCATCTTTAAAACTTTTTGGTTCAATTTGAGAAACAAAAACAAGATTATTAAACATATTAAGAGAGGAACGAGTTTTCACACCTTGTTTGGGATCACCAAGAA
Source organism: Benincasa hispida (assembly GCF_027475165.1). Taxonomy (NCBI): domain Eukaryota; kingdom Viridiplantae; phylum Streptophyta; class Magnoliopsida; order Cucurbitales; family Cucurbitaceae; genus Benincasa; species Benincasa hispida. Next base: position 61,026,983 of record NC_143489.1, read on the forward strand.
TTAATTCTTTGGGATGGGAAGGAGCATACCTCCACTCTTTAGACATGGATGAAGAACCAACTTCGTTCTTTTCGATTAAGCTCACCTCTTGCTTACTTGAAACAATTTCCTTGCCTTTGTCACTAACAAGTAAATCTCCAAAATTTCCTTCTAAATCATCACACTATAAATAGACTCATTAGAAATAACATTGCAAGATTCATCAAATACTACATGCATAGATTCCTCAATTACTAAATTTCTTTTATTGAAAACTCTATAAGCTTTACTAGCAGAGGAATAGCCAAGGAAAATACCAACAACCGTCTTAGAATTAAATTTTCCAAGTTTTTCTTTGTTATTCAAAATAAAACATTTGCAACCAAAAACTTTGAAATACCCAATATTTGAAATTTTTTCATGCCAAAGTTCATAAGGAGTTTTATCCAAATAAGGTCTAATTAAAACTCTATTTAAAATATAACAAGTGGTGTTAACGGCTTCCATCCAAAAGTATGTAGGTAAACCATTCTCACGCAACATTGATCTAGCAAATTCTTGCAAAGTACGATTTTTCCTTTCAACTACACCGTTCTGTTGAAGAGTTCTTGGAGCGGAGAAATTATGAGAAAACCCATTTTCTTCTCAAAAAGTTTCAAAAGCATTGCTATCAAATTCTCCTCCATGATCACTCCTAATTTTAGAAATCAAAAAACTTTTTTCATTTTGAACTCTTTTTGCAAAACTAGAAAAGCTTTTCAAAGCATCATCCTTATGTTTTAGCATCAAACCCAAGTAAATCTTGAAAAATCATCAACTATCACAAAGGCATAGTAGTTCCCTCCAAAACTAGCAATTCTAGAAGGGCCAAATAAGTCCATGTGTAATAGTTGAAGGGGTCTAGTTGTAGAGATTACATTTTTAGATTTGAAATAGGACTTAGTTTGCTTACCCATTTGACAAGCATCACAAACTTTGTCTTTTTCAAATTTAAACTTGGGAAGACCTCTAACCAAAGAATTCTTGAAAATATTTGAAATTAAGTGCATGCTAGCATGTCCTAGTCTTCTATGCCATAACCAAGAATCATTATGCAAAGCCGATAAACATTTATCATTAATAGGACAATCATTCAAATCAATAGTATAAACATTTTCATCTCTATTTCCAACAAATATAACATTTCTATCACTAGCATTTTCAATGATGCAATTCTTTTTATCAAACATAACTCTAAAGCTTTATCACACAATTGACTAATACTAAGTAAATCATGTTTCAAACCATCAACCAAAAGTACATTTTCAATTAAAATAAAAGATTCATTACTTATACTACCTTTACCAATTATTTACCTTTCTTGTTGTCACCAAAGGTTACAAGACCTCCATCCTTTTTGGAGAGAAAGACAAACTTGGATGGGTCTCCCGTCATGTGCCTCGAGCAACCACTATCCAAGTACCACTTGTTTTTCTTAGAGGCTTTCAAACAAACCTACAAACACACATGTTCAAGTTTAATTCTTTGGTACCCACACTTGTTTGGGTCCTAGATGGTTAGCATTGACAAACTTGGGAATCCATTTCATTTTTGCATAGACATTTAAAGCATTGGATTTAGACAAGTAACAAGAATAAGTTGTATGTCCAAACTTGCCACATGAGAAACAAACAACATTATGCAAAGATTTATCTCTTACAACAAATTTATGCACTCTACTTTTCTTGGAGAAATTATTCCTTGGAGCATTGTGAAACTTTGCCCTTTGAGAAAAATTTCTTCTTGGAGAAGTAGTATGAGCATATTTCAATTTAAAACACTTAGGTCTAATATGGCCTTTAACACCACATTAATGACATATAGGCACAAAGTTAGATTTAACATGCTTAGACACAACCTTAGGCATATTAAGCTTAGGCATATTATGAGATACTTTAAGAAAGATAGTTTCAGAACTTGAAGGAGTAGAACATTCATCAATATAGCCTAAATCTCTTTTATCACCAAAAGGCTTGGCTACTTCAATTATCTTGTCTAATCTTTGAGCACCTATTGTCAACTTTTTAATAGATTCTTTAGCCTTATCAAGTTCTTGCAAAGTACTAAATTCCTTTACTTTGAGTAATTTAATCAAATTATCTTTTTCACAACTATCATGCTCAAGAAATTTAACTTTGTCAAGCAAGGAATTTTTCTCATCACAATCAAAAGCATGCTTGTCACAAGAGATATTCATTTCATCAATATGCATAGCATCATGCTCATTCTCTTTTAAGCAAGCAATTTCTTCAAGTAAAGACTTATTTTTACTAGATAAAACATTGTATTTCTTTTTAAGCACAACATACTTAGAACTAAGTTTTTCTAAATCATTTTGCATATTTTCAAAAGCTTTGAACAATTCATTATAAGAAATAGGTTCTAGAGTTACCTCATCATTTTGTTCGTCCTCTTTGTCACTATGAACCATAAAGCAAAAATTGGCCACTTCTTCATTATCACTCCCACTTTCACTTTCATCGCTATCATCCGAAGTAGTTTTCATTGCTTTCTTCTTGGATTTCTTGGATGATTTGATAAAAGGACAATCGGTTCTAATATGACCTGGCTTCTTGCATTCATAGCATATTACATCATCCTTTTTGCTCTTTTCACCTTTTGACTCTTTTTGGTTGGAGAGATGCTTCTTGAATTGCTTCTTTCTCTTGGTGAAGTTCTTTTATTTACGTGAAAGATAGGCAACATCATCTTCATCGAGGTCATCTTCATCTTGGGAGTTAGCTTCTAAAGAGATGGTCTTTAAAGCTATACTCTTTTCTTTATTTTTCTTCTCATCCTCCATGTTTTTCTAGATCTTTATCTCATGCGTCAACAACGAGCCCATGAGTTCATCAATGGAGAGAGATTTGAGATCCTTTGCCTCTTGAATGGCTGTGACTTTAGGCTCCCATTGTTAGGCAAAGACCACAATAGCTTCTTTATCTTCTCAAGATTTGAGTACTTTTTCCCAAGTCCTTCTAAAGTATTGACAATGTTAGTAAATCTAATAAACATATCAGAAATAGCTTTATTTTCATCAATTTTAAACATTTCATATTGATGAACTAACATATCAATCTTTGTTTCTTTTACTTGACTAGTTCCTTCATGAGTAATTTCTAATTTATCCCATATCTCTTTAACGTTTTGCAAATAGACACTCTATTATACTCAACTTCATTCAAAGCACAAAATAAGCAAATAATAGCTTTGACATTTAAAGAGCATGCTTTCTTTTCATTTATTGACCATTCTTCCTTAGGTTTTATAGTGCTAACACCATCAACATCTTTTGTTGGAATTTTAAAATCTTCCTCAACAATATCCCATAAATCATAATCAATAGAGAGCAAGAAAAATCTCATTCTATTTTTTCAATAACTATAATTAGTACCATTAAAGAAATGAGGCTTTGTAATAGATTTGACTATCGGTAAAAGAGATAAAACCTAAAGTTGCCATAGCTCAAAAACAATTAAGTTTATCAAGAAATAAATATTTCAAGAAGAACCAGCTCTGGTACCAATTGTTGGATCGATATGGCAACCCTAGAGGGGTGAATAGGGTTTAATTAAACTTTTTTTTTTCTAAATTAACCCAATTAAACTAATTAATACACTTTTTATAAATAATAAGAAAAATACAAATTATGCAACAAATAAGATGACAAAAAATGTGATAATTTAATTCTATCAAATTTTAGCAAATAAATAAGAACAAACTAAAACATACAATAAATTGCTTAAATTAATTGCAAAAATAAAAAGGAATGAGTTAAAGAAGAAGACACCGTAATTTTTATAGTGATTTGGTCAAACTCGACCTACTCCACTTCCCAAGCACCTCTTGGAAATTTGAATAAAATCTTTCCGACTCTTTCTACGGATTAGAGCCCAACCATTACACCACCGCTCCTTTTACGGGTTCAAGAGCAAACCCGATCCTTTCTACGGTTTAGGATCAAACCGGTACAAATGTTGGAATTTTTTAAGAACACAATACAACTCTCACTAGAGTGGATTTATAAGTTTAAGCACTCAACAAGTTTATCCTCACAATACAATAACATTCTCTCAAGAATAAGATAGAAAAGAAAAAAATTGGGAACTTAGAGAGAGCAACAATAGAACTTTTGAGTTTTGGAGGATTATGAAATGTAAAATTTGTTTGTTTAAAATTTGGGGAGGAAGATGGTTTATATAGAGATGGAAAAATTTTTAGAAACCACAATTAATTTGGACTATTGGATTTTGGAAAAGAAAAATCAATGGTGGAGATTTTAAACTAAACTAGTCTTTAGATACAAAAAAAATATAATATTAAATTCCTTTTCTTTTGAAATTCAATTTCTTTTTAAAATTAATCCAAAAAAAAAAACATACCATGTGTCAAAAACAAACCGTTAGACGCAAACATAAAATAATATTAAATTCATTTTTCTTTTAATTCATTTTCTTTTTAAATTCATTCTCTTTAAAGTGAATCCAAAAATAAAAAAACATACCATAGGTGAAAAAACTAGTCATTAGACACAAACATAAAATAATATTAAATTTATTTTCCTTTTAAATTTCTTTTTAATTTCAATTTTTTTATTTTAAATCAATCCAAAAATCAAAAGTCCATCATATTTAATCTCTTAATGATCCACCATTCAACCAATATAATGCCACATGTCTACATGCAAATGATCTAGTTATGCCACGTCATCCACCACACTATTTTCTCTATAGATTTGTTTCGGTCATATCATCCTCATTTTAGCTTCGATTTGAGTTATTCAAGAGGTGTTGAAATCATTGTTCCGAGCTCTACGCTATGGACATATTAAAACACAAAGATTTTCAGTAAAAAAAAATTAAGTTTGTTATCATCAAAACATTAATTAATTAATTAATTAAAATTAATTAATTTGATATTAAAGGCCAAAAAGACCAACACATAATGGATCTGATATGTTGACTAAGTTTTTACCAAGAGAACAACTTAAGTTTTGTTGTTCCTCCGCAAAATGAAATAAGAGGAGATTTATTGAGTTATATCACTATGTGAAGACCCATTTTAAGGCTCAATATTATGGGCTAGGTTTTAATTATAAAATGAAAAGCAGCCACCAGTTGGTTGATGTAACATTACATAGGTCGAGAGAGAGTTGACGACAAAGGGAAAAATTGAAAGGAATTTCAGATAAGAAAAGTCATTCCAAATAGTAATATTTTTCAGCCTTTGGAGGTTGATTTGTGGTCTAGTTAAGCTGAAATTTTGACAATATGTTCTCAACACAAGAGTCTCCAATCTAGACGGTGGAGATTTGATTTAGAGCTACCTACAATATATTACCGTGGGTAATTAGTTGCCACTTCAAGTGAGATCTTTTTAATTTATTCTTCTTTGTTATCATTGTTTGTTGTTGAGATTGTCAATCTTGAGATATATTTCGTGTATGCCTCTAATTGTGACTAAGGAGAATTTGTTTCACTCATTATTGATTATAGTGGAGATTTTGATTTCGGTCTGTAGTTCTTTTACTCCTCATATTAAAGAGATTTTTCTACGTTAAAATCATTTGTATCACTTGTTTGATAATTATTATTTCTAGTTAACTAATTTCTTATTAGATTTACACAAGAGGGGATAATTAATCCAAAAAAGTAGTGTTTATCTCAACAATTCGAGGACCAGGTAATACATCTTTAACACTGTCGGCATTACATGTAACCAGAAGTATGTGTCAGAGAAATGATCTATAAATAGTCTCATTCGACCACCCGAAATAGAAAAGTAAGCAATCTTCAAACAAGAAACTCAACCTTACCTCTTGTGTGCTTAATTAAACTAAATACTCCTTGTACTATTTTAAGCACCATTAGTATAATACGCTCGACACCACAATGATGTAAGGATCTCTTATGCATATCAGCTCGAAAACAATCAAGACCAAACCAGAAAGAAGCAGGTTAAAGGTCAAACCCACAAGAGGCCCGCGACATCATTCAACACAGACAAAATCCGATCATGAACAAAATAAAAAACATGTCTCTCTGTCAACAGGAATTAATATCAACTCATTTTTATTTGGGTATTTTGTTTTTTCTATAGATAATATTTATGTGGCGTTAATTTAAATGAAATTTTAGATAAATGTGATTTTTTTTCTATGTTAGTTGAGTATGGAAATTTGAACCTCGAATATTGAGAAAATGTTTACATTCTATATTCATATTTAATTGCTTTCTCAATATTTGAGTGTCCAAATGCATAACAATCAAATACAAATTATTTGAGTGTTGTAATCATCTATTATTGTCCGACCTTTTCTAAATTAATGTATGTGTTTATACATTTTTGCAGGTTATTAATTAAATCTTAATTTCATCCATATATTGGTTTGTGAAATTTTTGCCTTTTTTTATTTAATTTGATTAAATTAACTAATTTAGTCAAGGGTAAAAAAAGAACAGAAAAAGTAAAATTTTTTAATTGGGATTTGGTTAGCCTAAAACTCCAACTCATTTTGAGCTTAAACTATGTTAGGTAAAATCATAAAATTTAAATAAGTTTCATTTAAAAGAAAATAGGCAAATATGGCAATGTTTTGAGTTTTATAAGTCCCACTTTCTCTTCCAAAAAACGCTATCCTCCATCATTTTCTTCCTCACGAAAACCCTAAATGCAAGAGCCAAAAAAACCCCAAACTCTCCATCTTCTCTTCCAAAAAAATCTTAGCTAGCCACCACATTCATTAGTCTCCAAATTAGGGGTATTCAAAAAATCCGATGATCCGATCAATCGAACCCAATCCGTGTAGTTTGGGTTGGGTTGGATTCAAATAAATGAAAATTTTATGGGTTGAGTTGGTTCATGGGGTCACCTAATATAACCCAAACCAACCCGAACTAACCCGAATTTAATATTAACTTTAAAATATATTTTTTTATTATATATAACACAATTATTTATACATATATTGATTTTAATTTTATTTAATTCTAATATTTTTTTAATAATTTATTCTTCAACAACTCTTAAAAGTAGTTTCTTTGCACTTAAAAAGAAAATTTTCATTATACAAATTGAAATTAAGTTGTTAATCTTAATTGAATATATGAAAATAATTAAATAAGACTTTTACATATTTACGTTGTGTTTCTTTTTAGAACAAAAACAAATGACCCGATTAATCCGAACTAACCCAACCCAAATATTTCATGGTTGGGTTGGATTAGGTTCATTTTTTAATAAGGGTTATTTGGGTTGAAGAAATTTGCAAATCGAACAATTGGGTTGGGTCTAAAAAGTCTTTCAACTCAATCCAACCCAACTCATGAACACCCCTACTCCAAACCCCTTTCTTTTCCAGCCATTAGACGTCGTTCCTCTCTTTTCTAGCCATCAAACGCCATTTCTCTCACACACACACACGTCAGATTCAGTCATGCACACGCACATGCGCACACATACGCACACCTGTACACACATAATTTTTATTTTTATTTAATTTTCTTATCTACATATTTCTTTTTATATATATTCTATTTTAAGTAATAGATTTAATCATTTTTAAAATTATTTATTATCTTGTTGTTTTATTATATTCATGTTATGTATAAAATACATTAAGCTAATTTTTTTAATTCTTGTATTTTATAAAAATTTTGCAATGACATATTCTAAAAATATTTGGAAGTCCAATTTTCTAGAATCTTGAGGTGAGGAAGTTGATTCTTTGAGAGTCTAAAATCGATTTCCAATATGTTTTATTAATTTTTTAATATTCTTGTAAATATTATTGCTTGTTCGTAATTTCTTTAAATGCATTATTAAATTATGTATTTTGTCCATATAAATTACGTTTTAAATTAATGTTAACTTTTTTTAATAATGTTTCTTTATTATTTTCAACACTTTTAAGTTTATTTTCATATCTTTAAAATTTAATCTTTTTAAGTTTTGTTAAAAAGATGTTTTAATCTTTTTTTCTCAAAATTTTGTTTTCAATTATATTTTTCTAAAATTTCCTACGACGAAATCTAGAAATATTTGGGAATCTGATTTTCTAGATTCACGATGTGAGAGTTTCTTTGGGAGTCTGAAATTTTGAACCCAAGATAAAATGGATTTAGTTAAAATAATATTTTTTAATATAAAAAAAAAAAAAAAAAACTTTAACTAAAAGGTTATCCTATGACGGATTTGAGAAATTATAATATTTTATCACATTCTTGAGATGAGAAACATTCCTTCTATTCTAGCATAGCCCAATTGATGGATTCTTTTCACTTATTTTATGGGATTGATGGATCGAACATATGCGCAGCGGAAGAAAAAATGATCTAAAGTATTCTAATTAGATTAATTACAAAGATAAGCATGCATGCAATAAAACAAGTAAAAAAAGAAAAAGATTACAACCTTCGTAGTCTTTAAATCTTCTCCAAATCAACTCCAATCTTCTTACGAACATTTCGTAGACCACCACGAGAGTCTTCCTGACTATTCTCTGGCCTTAGAAGGGGATGGTGGAATCCGGTGAGTGACTAGTTTGGAGTGAAAAAATGCTAAAGCTTTGAGAGGAAAAAAGGATGAGATTATCACATAATCTCATCAAAACCCACTATGGCCAAAAGTCCTTCAAAAACATTAAACACTCGCTTTTAAAGACCATTATATGCAAACTCATGCAACTTTGAGTTTGATGAGAATTTGACACTCAAAAATCCACTAACTCAAAGTGGGACTTAGTGAGACAAGTGTCTTCAAATGAAATCAACACTTAGCCATGCAAAAGTTGGTATTTCCCACTCACAAATGTTAGATCTTTTCACTAACTTAGTCAAAGTTTGACTCTCAAAGTCCAAAGTCGAAAAATTTGACTTTTTTACTTTCAAAAGTCAAAAGTCAACAATTTGACTTCTATTGCATTTTTTACCTAGTCAATGATTTGACTTTTAATGCAATTTTGACCAATTCCATTTAATTTCAAAATTAATTTTAATAATCAACTTTAAAATTAAATTAATATTAAATAATTAACTAAACAATTTAATTAATTTAATTTAATATTAAATCCAATACTTATCCCAATTTATATGAATCCCTGTTCATAATCTTGATATTTAAATCTTATTTAAATATCTCCTATTTTCTCTCTCTTTATGTTTAATTCACAATTAAACAGTAGGTTAAATATAACGTATATATTTAATGCTTTGCTCCAAAAATCGAATTTGAATATTTCAAATTTGTTCGCCATACTATTCTAAGGTTTAGTCCGATATGAGCTAGTAGGGGACCTCATGGACCTACAGATCATGGGCTCCAACGATCCACGATTAACTGGCTAAACTCTTTAACCTAATTAACCACCATTTGTTAACTACCGGGTCACTCCACTAAAGCCCAATAGTTGCACTCCCCTCACTATAGATATATTATATCCACTCGATATAACCATGATCAGTAAATTAACCCTTCACAGTTGTTCATAATAATGGTTGGGTCAAAAGTTGTTTTACCCCAAGATTACATCTTGCTCCTCAAGTCCCACCGATCATCTAATGAACAATGGGTTTGTGATTCAATTACTAAATGGAGTCCTTTTCAAGCCAATGAGAGGGTGGGGCCCCTTGTTTAAGACCTGAGTCAGCACTTAAGGGAACAACCTCTCTACTATCCCTAAAAGCGAGTAGGAGTGAATTCCATCTTGCACCCTATGTCCCCAGCTATTTACCTGGTCTTACCCCTAAAATTGGAGGCTTATTGAGCCGGCGCTATTGAGCCAATCCTCACCCATGCAAATCTAAGGATAATCCTGAATAAACAGGAGTTCATAGTTAGCTTAGGATTAAGGTCAAATTACCTAGGTCGTCGCTTTAAAATAGTCAGTCTTAAACAGTAAACAACATTATAAAGCAAGAGTGACTTAATTTTGAGTCCGATCTTATGCAAACTCATTGCATAGGACGTCCCCACTCCTCATGTCAATACATGAACGAATCAGGATCATTTCGTTTGTAGAACTTTACAACAAATTGTAACAAATACATAGTGGGCCACATTCGATTGTGTTACCAGAATAAGGTACCCAACCTTGTTCACATACTATAGACCATTTTGGCTATTTACTGAACTTGATCCACTTATGTCTCCACATAAAGTTCATGTATTCAAATAATAGCCATGAATCTTTAGTTTATTGGATTTAGACTTTATAAATGAAATTCACATATTCAACAACAGTTTAATTGAATAAACGTCAGCAGCATCTTTATTGATAATAGAATATATTTAATAACAAACAGCGAGTTTTATGACAATAACCCAACAATTCTTACTTCAATATTGGGGTAAAATAAGACATTTTTTTATTAAAAAAAAAAAAGAATATTTTGAATTCAAGATTTAAAATTTGGTCACCATTTTCTAAACAGGTGTTGTGGGTTGCTAACACCTTCCGCATACCCAAAAAATTCCGGAACACACTTTCAAAATTGTTGTTGAACAATACAATATTGATTTGTGCATTTTTCTCTTCCATTTAGGGATTATTTGTTTCATGAGAATCTAAGGTTTTCATGATATGAGCATCTAGATTATCGTGTTTGTTTTGCAGTAATATAAAATGTCTAAACATTTGAAAATGTCAAACCATCTCAAAGTTTTCTATACCTTATTGAAATATTGGTTTTCAAGATTTCATGTTGACTTTTTTAGTATATATATATATATATATATATATAGTCAATGTGGGAATCTTGAAAACGATATATATCATTCTCTTTTGTTTACATTTTATAACTAAAATAAATATTGTCAACTATATATATATTCTTATTGGTTATATTGTAGTTGTTCTTATTTTTTAAGAAAGATATTCATATTCAAATTCAAATTTATTTTACAAAAAAAACTCTTAAAATAATATATATTATTTTATTAAAAAAAAATAAAATACAAAAATAATATAAATTGCATTAATGTAAAAATAAATTTAATTATATTAAATTAATTACAAATTAATTGGAACATTATATAAATTTAAGACATTCCCGAGTAGAAGTCTTAAATACAGTTATATAAGTAGTCCAAAATTTCTTTAAAAAAAAGATATATTCATATAAAACAAATATGATTATCTAAATATATCAAAAATTATAATTTCGAACAATAATACTGATATTATGAACTTATTATAACATATATACCGTTTTATATTTTAGTATTACAATACATTGACTTTAGTTTGCTTATAAAAAAAATAAATATTAGTCTTATTAGAGGTTAATTTAACGATAATCGACATAATTTTTTTTTAACATGATAGATTGACGTTTCGATCTCTTCTTACAGTTGCTTATTTGATTGGTCGAACACCACGGAAAGACTTATTGCAGAATTATTCATTAAGATTACTGACAAGAAAATTAAAAAAAAAAAAAACAAAAACAAATTCGAAAGTTGAAGGAATATAATTTAAATATGGTAAAAATATAACATAATTGCGAATAATTGAGAATAAAGATAATGTTGGAATGCTGTTGTTGACCTGGCTATCCAACTACTCTCTTATCTCTCTCCAATTTTCAAATATTTTATTAAATTCTTGAATTTTATATCTAAAACCAAAAATATTACAATTGTTTTTTCAAGTTCATTGAACTTATAAATATCTTCAAATTTTTTAGAAGAAAATTTTGATCTTGTAAATATTTAGAAAGTTTAGCAACAAAGTGGAATAATTCTAAAATTTTCAAATACCAATCAAACTATATTGAAAATTCACTTACATAAATTAGATACAGAATTCGATTTTATAGAAGATTGTTAAATAAAAAAGTGTTTGAAATATGTTGAGTTACGTTCTATTAGATACAAAATTGAATATTTGAAAATCTTATTGACATTTTTAAAGTTCAAAACTTATTAGAGATATAATTGAAAATCTATTGACTTTATAAAGTTTTTTTAAAGTTTATGAACCAATTAGATAGTAAAATGGGTAAATTATAATTTACCCTCAACTTTAGGTGGAAAACTACACTATTATATTTCCTTTTGTGCTATCTTAGTGTAAAGGCACTATAGTTACATATATCATAAACCATAATGTATAACGTCATAAAAAGTTAAAATCAACCAGGCAATCCTATTAAAAAAAAAAAAAAAAATCGACTACTTTAGATCATAATAAAAGACATTGATTATCATCTCAAAGATTGATATTTCATGTAATTAATAGGTGCAAGTGCACGCATCGAGTAATAATATAGTTAAAATAGTCAAGAGACTGAGTACCGTGATCCTCTAGAAAATTGGTTTGATATATACCTTTAGTTATTCATAGATCCGTCTAATTTTATCTAGAGAAACTAATTATCCAATTCTAGAAAGAAAATAAAAGATAACAATCAGGTAAATCAAGCAAACATCCTAGGGTAATGGCTTCATTAATGGATTAACTAAATTAATTGTTTAAATCTTAGATTGATTAAATGCTAACTATAAACTTAGAAGTCTTATTTTCAGGTATCCTCTCTCAAGCTCAACTCTTTCTAAGACCTAATCATTACCTCATTTTCATGCAATCAACTAATTAGGTACAACGTTACAATCCTTTTTCATTGATCTCTATTAATCTCCTATATCACTTTCGTGCATAATTGATTAACAGTTTAGCATGTTAGATCCTACCTAGTGCCATTTCTCTCAAGCTAGACATTAAATAATTATTGTCCAAACAGTGACCAATTTTTTTAAAGCAATAAAAATAAACACGCTAAAATAGTTTATGCTTTCATCAAATCTAAGAAGCAAAAGAAATAGTTTTCAACCATTCAAAAACAAATTCATAAACCCTAAGGACTACAAACTAAAGACAATTTACATCATATCCAAAATGCAAAAAAACATACGATTAAAGAGGGAAAGAGATGTAAATCACACTCTTAACTGTCATCCTCAAGCTTGAAATCACCCTTCAACAATGTCCCCGATCATCCATTCCTTTGGAAGCTCCAACATCGTCTCTACCCAGAAATCAGCTCCCAGTAAAGGCCTTTGACGAACTCTAAAGACACCATAAGACTAGCTTTTCCAAATATTGACGGCAGAAAGACATATTTATAAAAATCGAGGTAGTGTCGCAGCATCATAAAGTGGGTAAGAGTTTTTAGAGAATGTGGGAAAAACTAAAATGTGGGCTTTAGGGGTTTTTGGCCATACAAGTTGCATCGGTAGTTACTGAAAGTTGCGTGGGCATAAACCCAACCTAATGATTTTCACCAAGACCACACAACTTGTTACCCAAAATATATTTTCGTTAACGAACATGATGTTCTACCCATGCATTGAAAATGTGTTAGTAAAATGTAGGTTTGGCAACAGTTTTTGTTGCATCGGCCGAAAAACCATTAGAAAAGAAAAAAAATCCTTATAGTGTAAGGTAGCATTGCTGCGCTATCTAAAAAACAAATGAACACCACATGAAAATTTTGTAGTGCCAAGGTGCTACCTTTTTTTAGTGCCTTCTATCTGCAATGTCGTCCACACTCATTTTTGCCCTAATTTTCATCTTGTTTACCCCTTTCTTGCCTTAGGTCAAACTTTGACCTACTATAGGGTATTTTCGTCATTTCAAGTTCAAATTAACCAATTTTTATCCAAATACACAATTTCTACAAATTAAACATAAAAAACATCAACGAACACAAATCAATAATAAAACTAACGAAATTTTAAGTCCAAGAAAACACTTTTAGTAATCTCTATCCATTGATAATAATTGAACTCGAACTTATATATATATATATATATATATATAAAGGTTTATGAAAACTAGGCTTGGAACTAAAGTCTGATGGAGATATATAATGATTTCCACCTCTCTTTTGTAAAATTTTATAAGGTCGGACATGAAAATAATCAAAGAGTTTTGCAATACAATATATAATAGTATGAATACTACTTTCTTTGATGACAACAATATCGACAAATTCATTTCTATTAATTCCTAATAATATTTTCATATACAACCAAACAAAAAGTTATTTTATATATTGTAATATTCGTTTCAAATATTTTACTTCAAATTATTGGTTATTTTCTACATTTGATAATAATTTTAAACAAAAATTAAAAAGTCATAAAGTTAGCAATGGAATTACGTAACACACATAAAGTCACAACCCACGTCCCATCGCCAATTAATAATTGAAACCCAAATTTCTTGCTTAGTGGGGTTAATTAACTAATTAATCAAGAGTGTTCGTTCAATTATTTGGGAATACGTCATTGCTAAATGTGACCGTATAAAGACAATGAAGCCTTTCGTTTTCTCAACACCTCCTCCCAAGCAAGAGCTAGTGGTTATCGATAAGTGAAGCAATAATAATCGCAAATATATAATATTAGAGTTAATTTCTTGTTATGATTTAAGTTTTCTTATTTTGAAAATGATGGGGTTTAGATTTTGTTTTGGTTTGTCAACTTTTTTATTCGTTTTATTTTGTTTTCATTTTTTTTTTTTTAATGTTTATGGTATATTTGATATGAATAAAATATTATATAATATTGTATAATATTGTATTGACTTATGAGGTAATTAAGTTCAAAACATTAGGCCTATAATTTGAAGGATAAAATGAAAATAAATGTTAAGATCTCGTTTGATAATCATTTCGTTTTTCGTTTTTTATTTTAAAAAATTAAGCTTATTTTCTCTTCATTTCTTACCATGATTTGTATCTTTCTTTTAATATAATTGTTGAATTTTTAACTAAATTCCAAAAACAAAAATAATATTTTAAAATTTTTTGTTTTTTAATTTTTGAATTTTGGTTTTGTTTTTTAAACCATTGGTAAAAGTAGATAATAAAGAAAGATATTTAAAGGTAGAAATAGTGTCTACAAACTTAATTTTTAAAAACAAATAATCAAAAATCAAAATTTTACCAAACAGGACTTAAGTTATCAAAATTTAGGATTAAATCATACTAAGTTATAACAAAATATATATATATATATATGAAAAGAAGTGTTTAAATGTGAATATGATTATGATAAATAAACTTAAAGTGATAATAAGTTATATGTACTTCTTCACATGAGGTTGGAAATTGATCAAATCTTTCATACACTACTTGTTGCACTGAAAAATTATAGGGTTAATTGCAAAATAGAATTCAAACCCAAAATAATAGAATATGTAGTACAAGGATATAATAATTGCATATATAGATAAAAAAAAATGGTAAAAGACTAAAAAACTCATGCCTAGCCACCATTTTGCTCGCATCTTCCTAGTTTTGTCAAATTAAAAGCTATCACTGATAGCATAGTAGCTACTATCACTGATAGCTTCTATCAATTGCTATCGATGATAGTTGCTATCAGCGATAGCTTTCAATTTGAGAAAAAAATAATACAATCTTGAAATATTAGCTTTTAATTTTCTATCAATTATCAGTAGCTATCATTAATTCACTTTCATTAATTGGAATCAACCTTGAAATATTAATACTTAAGTCTATCGGTGACTATTAATGATATATTTATAAATAGTGATCAAATTTGAAAGAAGACCAACAACTTTGATTATCATAGTAACTATCACTAATAATCTTTTATCATGATATCACTAATAGCAGCTATTAGTCGCTATCACTGATAGACTTTTATCAATTAGAATCAACATTGAAATATTAACACTTAAGGCTATCAATGATAAACTTCTATAACTAGTTATCACATTTGAAAGAAACTCGATATATAGATATCACCTAAGTTCTATCACCGATATCACTAACATCACTTATATTGCGGTTATCAATAATAGCTTCTTTCACTGATAACATCACTGATAAGATGCTATCAATGATCTCATTGATATCATGCTATCAGTGATAGTTCTCTATCACCGATAATGTGCTATCAGTGGTAGCTTCTATCACCGATAACGTGTTATCGGGTAGCTTCTATTATCGATAACATGCTATTAGTATTAGCTTCTATCATTGGTAACACGCTATCAGTAGTAGTTTCTATCAATCATAGTCACTGAACACCTTCTTGCCCCTTTCTTGTCCCTTTCTTGTCCTTCCCAACCATTTATAAGTCTTTTTCTTTTCGATGATAACTTCTATCACTGATAAACATGCTATTAGTGATAACTTCTAGGTATTTCACTTACATTTTAGTACGAGATTCAAATTTATTAATTAAATTCACGAAGTTGGCTATCAATGATAGATTTTTATAAGTGGCTATTAACTATGAAAATATAATCAAAGATTAAGCTATCAATGATAGAAAATATTAGTAGCTATCACTGATAGACTTTCATTTGTTATTTATATTTATTATTTGTTATAATAATCAAACTTGATGATTGGCTTGTTAATGTTAAGTCACTTACGAATTGAGTATTTTCAAGTCTTGGGTACGAAACTCAGCCTCATAATTCTTGTGGAAAAAAAAAATAAAAAAAAATCAAAAAGAAAAAGAAAAAGAAAGGGAATAAGCAAAAATCGGAGAAATAAAAGAAAATAAAAAGAAAAAGAAAGGAATAAGCATGAAATGAAGAAAGAAAATAAAAAAAAAAAGTAAAAACTGAAGAAAGAAAAGAAAATTAAAAAAAAAAGTGAAAAAGAAAGGAAAAAAAGAAGGATATGAAAGAAAAGAAAAAAGAAGGAAAGAAAATAAAATAAAAAATAAAGGAAAGAAACAAACATCGGATAAAGGAAAGAAAAAAAATTTAAGAGAGGGGAAGCAAAATTTGAGAAGGAAAAAAATGATAAAAAAAAAAAAAGGAAGGAATAAGAAAAATCGAAGAAAATAAAGAAAATAAGAAGACTAAAAAAAGGTGTGCATCAAAATAAGACAAGTGGTGGCAAAATTAGAAATTAAAAAAAATCCAAAGATTGACTAGTCAACCTATCCATATTTACAAATATTTTAAAGAATATAATATATTTTTAGACTTTTCCTCTTATTCTATTATGTATTACAAATATCCAAAATTGTAAAAACAATGGGCTTTCTAAAAACAAATAATAATAAAGATAGTCTAAATTTTCATATGTGTGGAATTTGCATATAATGTTTGGCATCTTTAGGAACCATATTTGTTTTTCAGGGAATTTGTAAGAATGTTAGAAAATATTTAGATCACCAAATTTGTTTTGTAGGACTTCTTAAATGGGAATGTCTTGAAATGATGTGTAAAGATACCTTTTTATTTTTAGATAATTTTTATATTAATTTAATATAACTAAATTTATATAAATTTTAGTTTCTTTAATAATTCAATATTCTATTAATTATGAGAATTCCATATATTAATTTTAAATGTTTTTTAAACGGGTTAATTTATAGCTTTTTAAAATTTTTAAAAAGAAATGATATTAGGGGAGTTTTAAATAGAAATATAACGCAAACTATTTACATAAAATAGTAAAATTTTAATCTTCTTTAATAGAGGCGGATAGAAATCTATAGAAGTCTATCACTGATAAACGTTAATGAATAGTTTGACTTTTTTAGAGTCTAGCAGTATTTTCTTTTTGGTATTTCTATAAATAATTTGACATTTTTTACTGTATGTAAATTTTTTTTATGATATTAGGTATTGATTTTATCTAGACTTGAAATATTTTAGCATATTTAAAAAAAAAAAGACAATAATTATTTGATTTAATAGATTATATAGTTGATAGTATTTATTTTAATTAATAAAATGGAATAAAGAAGAATGAAAATAAAGGAAAGTATATATATATATATACACACACAAAAGAAAAAGGAAGTGCAAAAAGAAGTAAAAAGAAAATGTCTCAACATGAAAATTTAAAAAATTCATATTTAAAGAGGGCATAAAAAGACTTGAGATGTCTTTTGGATGCCCAAACATTTTTAGATATTTTAACATCTTGTACTACTTTAAGATAAAGGACTCCTTAAATGTTGGTCAAATCGCTTCACAACAATTTGTCTTTACAAGAAAAAAAACAAAAACAAAAATATCACCTTGCAATCATCGTCTACAAAATTGAACCGATAGTCCCAAAACTCTAAAAATTATTCCGCACATAAAATTAGGTCAATTTAACCATAACTTTCCTTTAACCAAGATGGAGTGTTAAAATCTCTCGATTTCACATGTCGTTGAAGTAAAGAAAATTATAAAAAAAAAAAAAAAAAAAAAAAAAAAAAAGTAAATAAAATATTTGAACTTTTAAATATGTAACTAAAATGTCTTTGAAATTTTAATTTTGAGTTTAATACGCCATTAACATACATAAAAATCTTATAAATTAATTGATTAAATTTTATAAATTAGTTGATTTATTAGAAATAAAATTGAATTTTTTTTGTCTAAATTCTAAGCATTCAATCTTATGTCAAATAGGATAGTAAATTTTGATAAAGTTGAATAAATATAAAATATTTATCTAAAAATTGATAAATTTATAATTGACATCATATGAACTTGTACAAATATTGATAGATCAATTAACAATGGTCAGATTACAATGTTGATCTCTATGTTTAGTTAACAACCCTTGGTCCCTTACAAAGCATACATGTCCGTACTATATTGACATATTTTTACCATAAATTATTGGAGGAATGATGTTGTTTAGGAAAAAAAAATAATAATTAGACATAACAAGTACTTTTAAAATTATTTAGACAAAATATACAATTTTTTTTGTCTGTTATGAAATGCATTAAAGAAGATTTGTATCTTTAACGTTAGTTTTTCAAATATATATATATATATATATATATCATTCTTCCACATTAATTTTTTGGAAAAAATTGTTATGAAATCTTGAATGTATTATTGAAAAGACGCATTCTATAAAAGATTTAAAAAAAATGGACATTTTTAAAGATAAAAAATATTTACATTTTTATTGCAAAAAAAATTTCAAAGTACTTTTTGCGTAAATATTTTTTGAATTTTTCTATTTATAAGAATTTCTCAAAAAAATTACATGTTTTACCTAATAATTTCAAAAGTACTTGTTTTGTCTAATTGTTTTTTAAAATAACAATATTCTTTTGATTAACCCGATCTTTTGGATTAATGTTTTTTTTATCTATGTTGTAAGATCGAAATTCAAATAGAATTGATATTGTGTTATTGGTAGCCTAATATATCCAGGTCCTTTCACTTTTTTGGGCCCAATTTAAATATTTTTCTCTAGGCTCCTTTATTGAACTTGTTATACTCTTTGATGTCTGAAGGAAAAAAGTTAGACCATTAGTCTTTCTAAAGCTTATATGAGTGGTTAAGTGCTCGGTTGGAAGAAATCTTCCTCCTTCAAAAGGTTTTAGGAGATTGACGGATGGCTGAAACTGTTCACTTTACAAAGGAAAGAGACATGCGTGAAGAAGGCCAAACTGAAGAGATATATTTTGTTGTTTAAATAGTCTCCATATAGAGAGGTTTCGACAAAGAAAAATTGAATGAGTAATTAAATTTTAAAAAGAGTTGAGAGTAATTGAAGTGATGAATTTCATGGAGATATTATTCATTTTCTTCCATTGAAAAATTAAGAGGTGGGAAGTTATATAGAATTAAAAAGAAAAATTAAAAGATAATGAAAATGAAATTAAAACTAAACGGGGATTTTTTAATTGCTTTGGAAGGCCGCAAAGTCGCACGTGGGTGGTTGTGCTTTGTCCAAAACGTCGAGTTGGACACGTGCTTGAAAACGGCGAACGTTCGTCTCGTCCTAACCTTGATCAAACTTTCAACATCAAACCGGTGGCTAGGCCCCATTCCAACTCGACCCACCAAATGGACATTATCTATAAATAATTCTAACCTAACAATGTGACTAATAACTTTACACTTTCATACTCTTTCACGATGAATTGTCGTTGGCTTTTCATACTGATATTCACTTCAAGTGGAAACGTATTATGTTCTTTCGTTAATTGTGAGAGGATTTTGTGCAATAATTAGTTCCTACTAATAATCGATGACATTTAACGTTTACGGAGATAACATCACTCTTCCATATTTTATATCCAACGTGTTCTATGAGTACGCAAATGGAGTAGCCAATGCCTTAGATCTCTATATTCAATTCCATTGCAACTACTAAATTTGGATGGAGGATTTGTTCGTTAGGATATCACATGCACGAAGAAACTCATGTAACACTATTGAATATATGATAGAAAAATAACGCTCATTCTATTCATTCACTTTTTTTTTTTTTTTAAAAAAAAAGTAAATTGTTGAATATGTAACAAGAAAATAACGGGTGAAGATTAGAGAGCGTATAAACGTTAACTTACGACCGATAATTGTTAAAATACTATAAGTTGTAGAATGTTCAAGAAGATTGGTAATTCAAACAAGCACAAGTACTTCAATCCAATTGAACTCACAATTCTATTGAGTTAAAAATTAATTTGAGATAAATTTGATATTTGATTTTTTTCAGTCCATTACGATTATCAATTCTTGAGTATGATGAACCTAACAAAACCAACCTGGTTTGGAAAAATATATAATCATAAATTTATGACTAGCACAAAATTTAGTCCCTTACAACCCATTTTTATATCTAACCCAAAGGCATTTTAAACCAAAGTTAGGTTGGTTATTTACCGTTTTCAAAATGTTGGCTTTTTAGACCACCTTTGATTGAAGACATATTTGAAAGCTAGGAAACTTAAATAAATTAATATAA
The DNA here is from genome assembly GCF_027475165.1 of Benincasa hispida. Taxonomy (NCBI): domain Eukaryota; kingdom Viridiplantae; phylum Streptophyta; class Magnoliopsida; order Cucurbitales; family Cucurbitaceae; genus Benincasa; species Benincasa hispida. The sequence goes on from NC_143489.1 coordinate 61,047,709, forward strand.
AGTCAGAGTTTTAGTTGAAACTTGATGAAACTGTCTCAATTCGACTCAAAATTTATAAGTTGGTTGTGGTTGTATTCATGACTTAAAATAGTTTTTCAGATTATAGAAATTTATCATCTAAACAATCGAGTTGTGTTTATAATATTAGAAAATCAACTCAACTTAACTCATGAATGTGTTTAAGAGAAGGTTAAATTACTATTACATTACTATCTTGGTTCTTTTGCTTTCAAAACGTCCATTATAATCTTTGTACTCTTTTAGTGTGTGAAGTGTCGTGCTAAAGTTTTGGTCGAATGACGAAATGATAAAAATAATCACATTTTTAAAAAAAGACCATAAAGTAAAGCAGATATTTTGAAAGTAATGTAATCAAAATAGTATTTTATAGGATATTTGGGAAGGACTATCCTGATAACCATCTCTTGATACAATAAATATTAAATTTTATAGTATCGAATTAACTACAGTAAATACTATTTCAAAACACTTAACAGTATTTATTATTTTCTACCATCTTTACTATTTTACATTCATCATTTTTTTTTATTCTTTGCTACTGTATTAACTTTTTTTTTCTCAAACTAAAAAAGTTTATACCTCAAATACATATTATTATAATTCAAATTAAAATAATCTACATTTCAAATACAAATACTATAATAATCAATTCTTTGTCACGAAGATCATATCTTTATTTTTGGGTAGAGTAAAAAATGCAATTTAAAATAATAATAAGAACGAGGAGTCTGAGTCAGCATTGCCACACATGTTTATCCAAGCGCGTTATCTCTTGCCCCTTTCCCTATATATTATGCCACTCCTCCTCCCTCCCTTCTTCGCTCTCTGTTTTTCTATTGCTCCTTCTAAGTTCCTCTGTTTCCCTCTGTTTTCCTCTGTTTCTCTCTGTTTTCACCCATGGCTTCTTCTTTCGACTGCCTCATTTTTGGTATCTTCGTCCTCTTCTTCTTCTTCTTATTCTTTTCCAAGATCTGAAGGTTCAAGATTTTGTGACTCTTTTTTTTCTTTTCAATACAGACTTAGATGACACTCTGTACCCATTCAACACTGGAATTGCTGCTGCTTGCAAGAAAAACATCGAAGGTCTCAAAAGAACTGTTTTGTTTTGTTCTTAAAGATTATATTATTAGTTTGTAATCAATGGGATTTAGTGTTCTTGAAGATTAATTTGAGTAGTGAAATTGGGTATTTGACAGATTTTCTCATCGAGAAATGTGGATTCCCAAAAACCCAAGCTCCCATTCTTCGAACAGAGCTTTTCAAAACATACGGCAGCACCCTGGCTGGTTTACGAGTAATTTCCTCATCATTAACAAATTAAAATCTTTATTACAAAACCAGAGTTCTAAAACTATGTGCTAATTTCCCTTTTTGTGTGTGTATTTAATTATGTTCAGGCATTGGGCTATGACATCCAAGCCGATGATTACCATGGGTAAGCTTTTATTAAAATAATAATGATTGAAATTAATTTTTGATTGAGAAAAAGACAAGTGATAACCCAATAATTCTCGAATAAAAACGTAAAGTTTTGTAATTTATGGTTTCTTAGTTTCGTGCACGGGAGGTTGCCGTACGACCGGATCAAACAAGACATTCAGCTCCGGCGTCTCTTACTTGCCATTCCTCACAGAAAACTCGTAAGTTAAAGTTACGACTTTTTGAACAAAAGTTTGTTTGTACTTTTCAACCAAAGTAATGCAAGGTGTGAATTGATACAGATATAAAAGTTGATAACTTGAAACCATTATTAATTTAAAGTTTTAATTAATATTACTGATAAAGTTTCGATAAAGTTTAAAGGTATGAATCGATTCTTTTTGTTATTTTTTAATTTAATGTTGATAATCACTTGTTCAATTTGTAGATATTCACAAATTCCGATATGAATCATGCAACTGAAGTGCTCAGTCGACTCGGTTTAGAAGATTGTTTCGAGAAGATCATATGTTTCGAGACAATGAACCCAAATCTTCCAAAGGCGACTCGGCCAAATGAGTTTCCGATCCTTTTGAAGCCATCGATGGATGCCATGAGAATCGCGCTTGACGTCGCCGATGTTGACCCTCGTCGTACGGTACGCCATCGCACAATAAAATTTGTGATATTTTATGAGAAATGTCGGTCTCTACCACAGACGTTCGTTTAGTTGTTTGTTTATTTATCTTGTTGTTGTTTGCAGTTGTTTCTTGACGACAACGTCCGCAACATCGCCGCCGGAAAAGCCCTCGGCCTCCGTACCGTTTTGGTAAGAAATTTCCTTTCTCCCGTCTTTTAAACGTGCTAAATTTCTTTTTTTTAATACCTAACACAATTTATTTTGTTTTGAATTTTGATGCATAAAGTTTTATTTTACCATTTAATTTTTCTTCAAATATTTATTTTAGTTTTTGACTTTTAAAATTGTGAAGGCTATTTAAGCTAATAATTCAATATATAATTAAAACACAACGTCGTGTATTTAAATTCTTGTTAGATAATTTTCTATCCAATTAACGTTTATATTTAATATAATCTATTTGCTTATACTTTTAGGTTTAATAATAATTTGATAAAAAAAAAAAAAATCTAATAAACATTTGAAGTTCTAATAAATTATCTTCTTGATCATCATTTGATCATCAATCATGTTTAGGTAGTCTAGATTACATAAATTTATTTTTTAAAATCATGTAAGCTCACTATGATGCTTCGTCAATATAAAATATTCATAGATTTTAATATTGAAAGTTAATAAATTTAATATTTGAAGGATCAATGTGAGATTTTTTTTAAAAAAGAAAAAAGTCATGAAAGTTTTTAAATGATATAATTTATCCGCATTATTTATTTTCTAATGAGCTACTTAATAGTTGTTATCAACATTTTGTCTTTTTCAAAATAAAAAGTTTAAATAATGAAAATACATAAAATTGTTAGATAAATTCATAAATAGAAAAATCTAAAAGATATTTATACTTTATAGTGTTTTGTATTTATAGGACTTTTTTTTGCAATAGAGTGTAAATATTTTTAAATACCTTTTATATTTAAAAAGTTCTCTAATTATTACTTTGATAATCAGTTAATCACATGCAAATAATCTTAATATTAAAAGTGATCAAGAAGTCGTCTAACAGCTTCCCTTCCTTTAATTTGTGTGTATGGTGTAAAGTGGATTTATTCCAATTAATGGGAAAAAATATTTTGAAAATGGCACGTGGCATCTACTAGTTTGTTATTCGAAAAGTAGGTACGGATCTCATCCAAATAGTGGAGCCACGTCATCTATATCCACACGAAAGAGAATTTAAAATTAAATTTAAATTACAAAAGGATTTTCAATTTAAATTACAAAAGGATTTTCTTCTTCTTATTATTAGGTATTTGGGTCAATAGTATAAAATAAAATATGTACTTTCAAATATTGTAAAAAAATAAAAATAATAATA